>NC_081407.1:651535748-651686461 GCF_030272615.1 Cryptomeria japonica | reverse complement strand
GAAGGAAGATGAGAGAGAGAGGAAATAAGGGAGACATGCATGTATACAAACATATATACATATATCTATATTAATATATGTATATATAACTATAGATATGCATATATACATACATAAACACATATTATATATGTAAGTCTGTACATGTGTAGTAAATGCTAAGTTTACAAGCATACATTATTATGTCTTCATAACCCGTACGGGTTTTGTGAAACACAAAATAATGTCTTTAGTTCTACATAACCCATACGGGTTATGTAGAACTATGAATAGTACTTTTTGGTTTTCAAAACCCGTGCGGGTTATGAAGAACTATGAATAATACTTTTTGTTTTTCAAAACCCATGCAGGTTATGAAGAACTGTGAATAGTACTTTTTGTTTTTCAAAACCCGTGCAGGTTTTGGCTTAGTAAGAGGGTTGGAAAATGACCCTAAGGCTTGCAAGCCCATTTTCCCCCCATTTTTGTCCCTTTACACGTTTTTTCATCTTCCAACATGATTTATTGACTTTGTCATCATCAGGTTTACAAATGATCAAGTGGGTATCTCTAAAATTACCACCATAATCTCACACGTCTTCTCAATTTTCTGACCAAATAATTTTTTTCTATTTTTGGACAACATTAGCATAGTAAACTTTAATTTTCTTTACTAGTGCCTTGACAGTCCTCATAGACATATGTCTACTATGTTTTTAATAAATTTTGATATACTTGACCAAATTCAAAATAAATTACATATTATTGTTCTACACTAGATTCTATACACAAAAAAAAAAGTTTTCATTTTTTATTATTTTGATGCAAGTTATGCTCAGCGCACGAATAGGTACCAAATTTTCAGGATGCGGTCACTTCAAAAAATCATTAAAAAAAAATATTCAACATAAAATTACAAAAAAATACACAACTTCTAGATATCACTCTTACCTATCATCCTACCAAAGGGTTTTGAAAACTAGTAAATCTAACTATATATTTTGTGCAGCACACAAAAATAGCTATGTTATATTTTTATGAAAAAATCAGGAACAATTTTTCGTGCGTGAAAGGTTTGACCCTCTTAATCTTATCCTATTCTAAAAAAAATTAGTAGTCTAGAAACTAGATTCAGAGCACTACAATTCTTTTTCTTTTCTCAACTCCTAGTTTTTAGTGCATGACCTTCAAATATCTCTTTGAAGTTCAGGTTTACCCGTTTTCAGAAAAAAAGTGGCCACTTATACCCCCCTTTTTGTTCACCATCTTGGTGCACTTACCCATTCCTCCTCCTCATCGTCGGCATAATGCTTTCTCACAACCATTTGCTTCATCCTGGATTTGTTTCTATGGGATCTACGAGCGGTGATGCCCTCCTCAACATCAGACTCAACAAGGAGGATTTTGGGCTCCTTTTTTGGTTTCTTGGAGGTGGGTTTTGCAGCAGAAGGGTTGCTTTTATTTTTTTCCCCGATTTTAAGGGGACCAGGGGGCCTTGGTCAGGGGATTGACAAGGAGTCATCGGCTTTTTCGAAGAATTCTTGGGTCCTTTTTTAGAGCCTTCTAGGGGACCCAAAATGGAGGGGGCGGGTTGAACCGAGATAGGTTTAGGAGTACAGAGGGCCTTATGAAAGTTGTAAAGCCTAAACATCAGCCCTTGGTGGAGGATGGTAAAATTACCCTCTTGGCTCATACAATTGCGGACATCTTTAACAGTAGACTCCATAGCATGCAGTAGAAAAAAGGGAAAAGAAATGGTGTCACGGTTACGGAAGTGGTTTAGCAACAGAAAGTGATAATAGTAGAACATTCCATACCTTCCCTCGAGGGTGAAGTATTTCATTATGACTTTGCAAATCTGATCCCATGGGTAGGGTAAACATTCCCTGTTGAAGCCTTCACGCATTCTGGTCGGTTCCTTGCCTTTTTTGAAGAAGTGGTTCATGTCGTTTTCGTCCGCAATCCTACTTGTTTTCTTCCATTTCCTTCCTTCAGTGGAGAGGCCCGTAGCCTGGGTGATAAATTCTTCATTGATTTCAAATTAAATGTCCCCCATGACCACCCTCCTATCCTTCCAACTGTTGAAAAATTGCATGGAGAGATTTTCGTCGAATCCCTTCATGGCTTCCATGAACGGGATGATTCCTCCTTCCTTAGCATACGTCTAGACACATGGGTAGTTGTGAAAATAGTTGTCAATTATGTCTGGCTCAACCCAGACTAAATCTCCTCCCATACCGGCTTCCTCCAGAGTGATGTTGAGATACAGTGCAGACCTGGTAGGAAAAATGCAAAGAGGAGAACGAGAGCTGAAGTTAAGAAAAAACAAATGGTAATTAGCCAAAATGAATTGCAAGGTGTAATAATGATTTTTGCTGCTGTTTCCCAAGGCCTACGTCCGCCAGCTCTGGGAAGTATGCAAAGGGACACCTCTAGAGATCTCCACCAACTTGCAAAGATCATCATTATGGCGAGTAGTAAGGTTCCAATTAATGTAATAATTAGGGTCCTTGTTGTTGTTAATGATCACGAGTTGGCACTCCAACCCGTCGATAATGCAGGAATAGGTGGCCAGCCAAGTCACCATCAGGCAGAGAAGGTGGGGACCACAAGAAGATAGTAAGGTGAAGCCCGCCCAATTTGAATTTGAAATTCCCGCTAGCAGCATAGCATAGTCACCGGCCCAAAGCAACCTATTGGAAAAAGGAAATTGGCACTTCATTGTTGATAGACGTAATTTGATCAATCCCAATAAGGTCCTTTTGCTTGTTAGTAAGAGAGCCTAGGTGCTTCCAGCACCTCATTCCTTTTATCTCTAGCCCCGTCCCAGCCAGAGAGTCCGCCACCCCATTCCCCTCTCTGAAGGTATGCTAAATTTTAAAATCTTCCAGCCAGACAATCATTGACCAAATGTCTTTGATAACATTTTTGATTCTCCAGCAGATCCCTGAGGCACCTTTAGTAACTTCAATAATCAGTTTAGAATCCCCTTCAATAATCAGTTTCTTGGCTTTGGTGCTCAAGGCTAGCTTTAGCCCCCAAAAAAGAGCAAGAGCCTCTGCCATGTTGCTCGAAACATAGTCAAAATTCCCTACACAGACCAAGACTAGGTTACCCAGGTTATCTCTAATAATTCCACCCCCAGCCGCAGAACCACTACGAACAACACCATCAAAATTGACCTTGAGCCAGTGGGGGGGGTGATGACCATTTGGTATTAAGCCTCTCCATCTTTTTTTAATTGTCATATCTGAGGAAGCTATCTGACAACTTCCAATTTTGAATCCACCTCCAGTCCAGAGCCATAGGGTTGGCATTCGGGGTTCTCCACTTGCTGATGATGGCGTTTTCCCTGAGGTAATTTTCAGCTAAGTTAGTCACCGTGTCAACTGAGCTACTGGTGTCATGGAAAATCCTATTATTTTTTTCCTTCCAGATATGCCAACAAACATGGGGAGGAATGAGTCTCCAAAAAAGAGTGATTGGCAGGTGAGTAGAAGGGCACTTCCAGTTGTTGACAAACTACTGTAAATCTTCTGAGAAAGTCCAAACCAAATTGAATTTCTGAAGCACTTTGTGCCAGACCCCAGAAGCAAAAGGGCAATGGATAAAGAGGTGATTTATGCTTTCCTCCACAACACTACACATAACACATTTGTTGGCAAGCATAAAACCCCTCTTCTCTAGATTGTCAATAGTAAGAACCTTCCCATGAAGGGCCTTCCACCAGAAGAAGTTGATTTTAGGAATGAGCTAAGAGTTCCAAACTTCATTCCAATTGCAACAGTCATTGAAGGAGGCAACCAAGAGATTGTAGGTCGATTTAACGTTGAAAGACCATGAAGGATTTGCAGTCCAAACAAGTTTATCAGTGTGAGTGAAACAGGGAATCCTAATCCCCTATAGGAGTGATTGCAGTTCTTCAGCCAGATGAATCCATTGGGGGTTATTTCCTAGACTGTCAACAAGCCTTAACTAGCAGTGGGAGGGAGAGATGTAGTTTCTCACAAGGGAGCCAATTGAATCCTTTAGAGGGATTAACAAGAAATTGAATCGAGAGGAGGCAAGGGGTCTGTCTCCAATCCAGTTGTCCTCCCAAAATCTAATTTCTGACCACTCCCAGCTTGCCACTTTAGACCCTACTTGAGAAGTTTCTTGTTATTAACAAAGTTGTTCCAGATTTTAGATCCAGGAGGGAGCTCATTGGAAGATAGGAGGGAGGGGAAGGGGGTGTGGTTGAAGTACTTGACCCTCATAATCATGCTCCATTCAGTTTTGCCCTTCATAAGGATCCATCCGATTTTGGTCAACAAGGCTTTATTTAGATCAGAGATTTTTCTAATCCCAAGGCCACCCATTCTCTTAGGTTTTCAAACCTTTTCCCAGTTGACTAAGCTGATTTTGGTCTTCTCCTCCAAACCCGTCCACAGAAATCTTCTTTGGATTCTCTCAACTTTTTCAGTCATAGAATTGGAAATCTTGAAAAGAGAGAGAAAGTAGACAGGGACACCTTGAAGGGAGGCTGCTAGGAGCTGGAGTTTACCCGCACTACTCAGAGTTTTTTTAGACCAGCCCGTGAGTTT
Organism: Cryptomeria japonica; assembly: GCF_030272615.1. Taxonomy (NCBI): domain Eukaryota; kingdom Viridiplantae; phylum Streptophyta; class Pinopsida; order Cupressales; family Cupressaceae; genus Cryptomeria; species Cryptomeria japonica. Next base: position 651,681,899 of record NC_081407.1, on the reverse strand, counting down.
CTTTTGCATTCTTTCAAGGATAGATTCCCAAAAGAGGGGGGTGACATTCTTGGTAGTGAGGGGGAGACCCAGGTAAGAATCAGGGAGATCAGCAGCACTACAACCTAGGATTTGGATGAGTTTACCCTGGAGGACTTTGTCTATGTTAAGGAAGTAAACCTTTCTCTTGTAATAGTTAATCAGTTGACCAGAGGCTTTAGCATAAACTTCTTGCAGATGCTTCCACACTTTAGCCTCAATAACCGATGAAAGGCCGAACAGGAAGGTGTCATCCACAAATTGCCACATAACCATAGGGGGGAGAAAGCAACCTTAACCCATGAGATTCTATTGGTCCTGACAAGATTGGAGAAATTATTACTTAAGACTTCAGCTACCATGATGAACAAATAAGGTGAGAGAGGGTATCCCTGACGAAGCCCCTTACCATCCTTGAAGAAGCCGCATGGGGTGTGTTGGTGTAAATAATTATTCATCATGGATATTATTACACTTACTTAAGTTTACTTAGGATAATGCATTTCATAGTAGTTTGGATATGGGACACTTGGGTGTTTGTACCACATTGGGATAGTGTGTGTAGGAGAAATTCCACCTCTTATGGTGTTGATCTTGTTATTACACTATCATATCCACTTATAGTGGAGTGATAATTCCACCTTCGGTGGGTGATCCACCTCATGTGGAATATTATATTATTTCTCCTACCTACCCACACCTATTTCCTACCTACCCTTTTTTCTCATTGAGCCACATGTCATGTTTGTGTGCTCATACATATCCCTAGCCTTGCCTATATAAGCAGGCACATCTACATTGTATGTAAGTGGTTGATCATTTTTCTATTGATGAGAATACAGTTTATTCTTGTCCCATATTATGTCTCTATCTTGTACATTTCATTGACCTCTTGATCTTGGCAAAATCCAATAGGGTGCCATTGACAATCACCGAATAGTGAATGCTTTCCACTGCCATCCTGATAATGTTGATAAATATTTCCTAGAACCCCATCTTAGAAAGGACCACATAATGAATTTACAATTAACCTTGTCATAAGCCTTAGAGATGTCAAGTTTGAGAGCCATACCTGGGTTGTGACTTTTTTCCATGGAGTGAATGACCTCATGAGTAGTAATGACAGCATCAAGGATCTGCCTGCCCGGAACAAAACCTCTTTGAGAGGGACTGATGCATTTATCAAGGAGGGGTTTGATTCTGTTGACAATAACTTTAGAGAAGATTTTGTAAATAGAGTTACATAGGCTGATGGGCCGATAGTCAGAGATAAGTTTCGGATCAGGAACTTTGGGTACCAAAACAATGAAGGTTTTATTTAGTTTCTTCAGTAGTTTACCAGTACGAATGAAGTCCCTAGTAGCATTAGTGAGATCATACTTCACAGTTTCCCAAAAAGTCTGGAAAAAATCTCGAGGGAAGCCGTCAGGTCCGGGGGCCTTAAAGGTAGCCATATCAAAATCGTAGCTTTGACTTCCTCATCAGTCACACGGCTTATTAACCGCGCATTATCAACATCATCTAGGACTTGAGGAATGAGACTGAGGATTCTATCACTGATTTCAGCAGGTTCCCCGATCCTATCATTTGAGTAGGCATTAGGAAAGTGAAGAGAAGCCCATTGACCAATTTCATTATCCCCCACCACTTCCTCATTTTTTTCATTGAGGATGGACCTGATAGTGTTCCTCCTTTTATGCTTTGAGGCCGATCTGTGAAAGAAAGAGGTATTTCTATCCCCCTTAGCTAACCATTGGATACTGGATCTTTGCTTCCAGTAAATTTATTCCAGATTCATGATTTCTTTCCACTTGTGTCTCCATCCTTCTTCCTCCATATGGGTGATCCTAGAGGAAGTCCCCTCTGCAATGGTCTTCTAGAGGCAGTCCAACTTGGTTTCAGCCTCCTTTTTTCTCTTGAAGATATCCCCAAAGGAAGAGAGGCTCCAAGCTTTTAGCTCCCTTTTGTTAATTTCCAACTTTTTAGAAATTCTGAACATAGCTGACCCTTGAATAGGGGAGTTCCACCAGTTTTGTATGCATTGTTTGAAATCTAGGTGGGAGTGCCACATAATCTGATACCTGAAGGGTGAGGGATCAGAGGTCAGCTTGTCAACCCAGGAGAAGAGGATCGGGGAGTGGTCTGAGATAGTGCATGGGAGAGATAACAATGAGGAACTAGATCCCAAGTTCCACTTGGCAAAAATCAGAAACCTGTCCAGCCTGACCTAGATGAGATTGGAGCCTTTTCTATTGTTAGACCAGGTGAGTTGGTTCCCTTGGAGGTCAAGATCAAGTAATTCATTATTTCTGATGAAGTCAGCTAAGTCAAGCATGCTCTCACTATAGTCTGTTAGTCCTTTAATCTTCTCTAAAGGGTAGAGGGGGGTATTGAAATCCCCGGCTAACATAGCCAACTCCTCCTTATTGTTAGTTAACAAGGAAGTGATTTCCTCCCAGATTCAAACTCTTCCATGTCTAGTATTGGGAGTATAGATATTAAAAGAGACCCAAGATAAGTTATTCAGAGTGAACCTGGTGGAAAGAAAGTTGTGAGAAGAGCCAACTGCAATATCGTCCAGCTTGCTCTTATTCCAAAGGGTAGCGATTCCTCTAGAGGCACCATCTGCCTCTCCATAATGAAAGGCAACACCCAGCCATAAACTATCCACAAGCATAGCAAAATTTTGGTAACTCATTTTCACCTCCTGGATAAGGATGATATCAACTCTATTGGTGAGTATGCATTGTTTAAGAGCATACTGCTTTTGAGGGTTGTTTAAGCCCCTTAAGTTCCAAGAAAGGAAATTCATTTCTTTCTCTTTTGTGTTGTCTCCAAGGTTAATTGCCTTCCATTAGCAATTTCCCTGGTCATTACCTTAGTTCTGAGGGTCCTCTCAGAGGGTCTGCCTGGTTTAGAGTCGTTACCCACATCCACCTTCTTATTTCCCCTAGTTTTATTCTTTGGTTCCTGCCATTCCCACAAATCTTTGTCCCCGGTGAGGACTGAGCTGAACGACTACCAAAAGAAAGAGTAGTGATATCCCCAAAGGATCTAGTAGCAGACGAGGAGGAGGTTGGATCCAACTCGATCCCAAATGTGGGTGAAGCCCTTACGCAAGTGCTCCAGATATTCCTCCCACAACTTCCCTTTGGGTTGGGTAGCAGGTTCACAGTTATTGGTGGAGTGGAGGTAATGAGATCTATCTTCTCCATGCCAGTCACCTCCGCCATGGGACCTTCTTGATCAACCTTTTCTTTGGGGATCTCTCCTTCTTCCAGCTCCAGCCCCAAGCATCTCCTCAAGGGGGTAGGGGTCTTCTTGGAGTCGGGGTTAACTATCATGTTAAGAATACCAGCCAAGAAGGGGTAGCCCTCCTTAGAGGTGTCTTGGGGGTCTGTCTTTTCTATTAGATCCTCAGTTTGAGCCACGAGGATGACAACTTCTCCTTCAACAGTCTCAGCAGACTCCCCACTAACAATACCAATCTCAGCAGTCTCCCCACTAACAATACCTGGGGATGACAACTTCTCCTTCAACTTTTCCTCGAGCTATTGAGGAGTCGGACAATCCGCAATAACATGGCCATGTTTACCGCATTTTTGACAATACAGAGAGGCGTTCTCATAGACTATTGCCTGTGTCCATTTACCCCATTTGGATTTGAGGGCAATGAAGTTAGGGAGGGGATTGTTGACAGCCACATTCACACAAAGGCGAGCATGCACCAGTCTAGATTTCTGCATTGTCACATTGTCGACAACAACAAATTGACCGAACGAGTTACCAATCCACCTGAAGATGGTATCATCCCAAAATTCAAGGGGGAGGTTGGGGAGTCTGATCCACATCGGCGCCAGTCTAAGGAGGTCCGCACTTGGTTCAAACCCCAATTTCCACTTGGAGAGAGTAAGGCAGTGCTTACCATAAGACCATGTACCCGACATAACATGAATGAAGTCTTCCTCTGTAGTGAATCTAGAAAGACTGCCTAGCATGGCAGAGACAGAGACACTACCTTTGGATTTCCATCTAGAGCCCACCCATCTTCTAACCATATCTATAGTGGGTCTGAAGGCTAGGAACCTTCCAACCAGGCAAAGGTTGAGGGATGAAGCAATGTTATCCATGATTCCATCGGGGAGGCAAATCTTGGGCCCCTCCTCACCAATAGTGACTTTTGGCTGCAACGTCTGATGTTCTGGCTTGGAGTTCCCCAGAAGGGCACCTTTCGAGGAGTTCGCTTGAGCTTCCCCAGACAAAGGACCCACCTCCTGAGTCTTAGGGTCCTTTTTGGAAGAATCCACGTTGGAGGCCACCAGAGGAAGCTTCGCAAGGCAGGGGACCTCGTGCAGGATCTCCACAAAGGGAGCCCACCCATCTCCTTGGGCTCGCAGCACAAGAGCTAGGCCTAGAAAAATCTGCAAGTCAATCGGTGGAGGGTTCGGGTCTAGGGAGGACAGACCTTCCCCAACAGAAACGCCAGGCATTCAAAAAATTGTAGGGCGAGAATTCAAAAAATTGCAGAGCGGGGGATCTGTAGAGCGGGAATTATTTTTAGGCTTAAAAGTGTTAAACACTTAGAGTTGACTAATATTCTCTAGGCTTAACATGTTTCTTAGTGTGTGTGGTTTAAGGCTAGTCGGAGGAAGAAGGGGATCTTGACCACCTCATTTTTTTGGTATTCTAAGTTTTTATGGGAGGGTTTCATCTATTATTACTATCTTTAAGATTGTCATCTTGATATCCTCACAGTTATAATATACTAAATCAATGTAAAAGCTTGACTTCTTTTTACAACTATTACCATTCATACAAATTCATTCATATTTTTTAAAATGCCTAACTAACAATGCTCAATAAATTTTTTAAAAATAAGCTAATATTATATTTTTAGTGAATATTGTCTATATTATTATTTTGAAAACTATATATATTCAAAAAACGAGATGGGTGGAAATAGTCACATCCTTAAAGTCCAAACAAGACTACAAACTGAAGTAGAGAGTATCACAATAATAAAAATAAGCTACTAAGTGGTGAATGAAAGAGTAGAGGGAGAAAGAAGAGGATCTTGATTACACATACATTAGTGGGTTTTGACGTGTTCAAAAGAGGTTCACATCCATCATTATCATCCTTTACATTATCATCTTGGTTATCTTCATTATATAGATGAGCAAGATAAATAGCAAGAGCTATCCTAGATAATCTGCGAAAAATTGGCCATCTTGTATTCCCACTAATAAGAAACAATAGAAAAGTAGACTGGTGGCTAAGAGATTTATGACCAACCTCACCAAGCAGAATCTCTTCTCGCAAGAGGTAGAGATCAACCTCTAGTCGAGGTGAGAGTTAGAGGAACACTAGAAACAACACAAGGCACATTACTGATCTAATAAAATGATATGTTAGTAACCTAATGTGAAACTTTATTCATTTCTAAAATCTGCATAAACACACTTGAACTATGTTATAATATTTAATATAAAGAAAGAAATTAGTATCAATAAAATGATTATAAAAATAATAGATATTTCGAAAGCTAGAAAAAATATCCACCCTGAAAGTATACCAAATCTAATTCAATATAATTTCATCTAAAGCCAATTCTAAGATAATTCTCAATATCATAGCAAACAAGATTCTAAAAGCCAGGAATGCAAAGATCAAGGCAGTCGACTAGGTTAAAAACAAGATCATGATCATTTGAATTACAGTAGATCAAGGCAGTAGACATCCCTACAGGGTGGATATTGAATTAGATTTGGTATACTGCAGAAACAAGATCATGATCATAATGTTAAAAACTGTCTAGTAATCTACGTTGAAATCCCATTGGCTTGGCGAAATGAACTTTTTTCAAACCAATAAGCTGACACACATTTATCTAAACCTGAACTTCACTGTTATTGTCTTACACATTTCTGCAACTCATTATTTTCATAGATTTTGTAAAAACGTCACCGAAATATGGATAAATCCCTATCAGAGTGAGCTTTTCAGAGATTTCTGAATATCTATAGTGAAAGCAACAGGCGCTGATCAGAGATAACATAGGATTTAAGAAGTGAGAGGATATAAAGACAATCCCTGACAGAAATTAAAGAGAGTTGAGACTTTTTATGGAAGATAAATCCATCTCTACCATTGCTCTCAAGCTGTTAAAGTATTTTAATGTACTTTTTGGTTTTATGTGAGAAAAATATTTGAGTGCACCACCTTCTTATTTGCGAGCTTTCTCATTTTCAGTTGTAATTGCAGAGATCTGATGTAAGCAAACCCACAATCTTCTGCCATAGATTTGGCCTTTGTGTCTTCTGTATTTATTGGTGCAGAAACTTTTTCGGACTTTTGAGGTACAAGAGAGCTTTAAATTTAACGTCCATTTTTAGCCTTTTTTGAGACTTAATTATAGGTGAGGCAAATTTAAGGTCAAGTTCATTAATTATTTTTTAGTTTCTTAAGACCTTTTCCATCTTATAGATGGTCAAGAGTCACAGCTTAGAATTCCATTTCAGATGTCTTTATTGGGAATTGAACTTGGGTCTCCACAGTGAGAACCAGTTAAGCTCAACCTCTTGGACTGCCACCCGAAATTATTATTGATTATAGTAAGAATTTTTTGTTTTCCTCTTAGAGATTTTGTGACTGAGTTATTTTTGGTTGTATAGATTTTCTTTTCACCAATCTATTGATAGCTCTTAATAGCTTTTATTCTTGTAAATGTTTTATTCAATATAAAAAATACTTATTTTTATAAGATCTTCAAATTGACCATTACCCTTCCCTCTGTAAAAAACTTCATGTGGTGAGTATTTTATGAATTGACATTTAATTGAAGAATATACATTATCTTTAATTTAAGTATTTTCAATAGGAATCAGAATTCTTAAAAATATAAATAAAAAATATAATATTCAAATTTATAAATACATACAAAAGTAATCTTTTGAAAAAATAGAAGTAATTTAAAATTTTAAAATTGAAATAAATTAAATATAAAATAAGTAAACGATATCAAAGATCAGAAATAAAAGAATTGTTCTTGATTTTTTGTATATTTCTTTATCATATATAATTTGTTTAGTTTACATCATTTGCTTCATTTTAACATGCACTCAAATTGAAGCATCTATCTAGCTAAACCTTATATTGATTTTCATGATGTTTTGTTTTCAAAATCCTCTTTCACAATTAATTAATAATGCTTTTGGCCTAGAGAATACTAGGCCTGGCTTTTCATATCTTTATTATATGATGGTAGCTTATGTGTGTTTGTTCTATATTACTAAAGATTATTTTATTTTTGAACCCTGACAACTCAAATGCAATACATCAACAAAAGAGTTTCATTTCTACTAGCATCAACACAAAGTCATTCATATTTTTAAGTGTTTAATTAACAATGCTATTTAATATTCAATAAAATTAGAGAATTTGATTCTTTTTAATGCATAGTGTTTATATTACTTTTTATAAAATAGTATTACTCATATTTAAAAAAAAAGTGGATGGAAATAGTCACACCCTTAAATTTCAAATGTGGTTATATCCTAATGTAGACTACATCATAACAATAAAAGAAATCTACTAAGTGGCGAGAGCAAGAGTAGAGGGAGGAAGAAGAGGATCTCGACCACCTCATATACTTTAATAGGGTTTGGAGTTTCCATGGGAGGGTCCCATCCATTATCATCGTCTTTAACATTATCATCTTAATTATCTTTCATTTGATACCATCACAATTTAAATGCAACAATCAATGTAAAAGATTGACTTCTTCTTACATTTACTAACATCCATACGGATTCAATCACAGGGTAAATGCACAAAGTTGGGTCCCAATCCCGAGGAAGTCCGCAGGTTGGGAAATGGGTGCACGTTTTTCGGAAAAGTACGCCCGTTTTGGTTCGAGTGCTCGAAGCTAAACGGGCACCCGTTTTTCCGATTTGTAAAAAACAGCCGCCCATTTTTTGAATGGATTTATTTATTTATTTTAATCTATTTTCCATCATTTTCACTGCTTCAAAAATGGGTAAGCATTTCAGAGGAGCATGGGTACCCGTTTTTTTATCCCAGCTGACCCTCCAGACCATTTTTTACTTCCTTCCAGGTATGTAGTTTTGTTTTTTATAATCTTTTATATTCTTTTTTATTATTTTTCATAAAAAAAGGTTAATTTATTGTTATTTTTAGTAGTGTTTTAAAGTTTGAAAAATGTATTTTATTTTATTTTATTTCATGTTTAAATTAGTTTTTAGTTTTTAAACATTGCAAAAAACATGAAAAGTAAAAAATAGTAAAAACTTAAAACTGTAGGAAAAAACAAATAACAAAAACATAAACGAATAATAAATATTAGACACAAAAAATAGACAATAAACCCTAGATAGAAAAATGAACAATTAAACCTAGATAGAAAATAAATGAATAGAAAACCTTACAGAAAAATCAACAATAGACCCTAGACAAAAAAAAATGAACAAAAAACCCTAGAAAATAAATGAACAACAAACCCTAGAAAATTAACGAACAATAAACCCTAGATGAAAATCAACAATAAACCCCCCTCTCTCTCTCTCTCACATACACGTTACCCTCTCTGTCATTACGCTCTCTCTCTCTCTCTCTCAATCTCTCATTACCCCCCTCTCTCTCACACACACATTACCCCCTCTCTCTCCCTCTCTCTCTCTCTCACACACATTACCCCTATCTCTCTCTCTCACACGTTACCCTCTCTCTCTTTCATTACCCTCTCTCTATCATTGCCTACTCTCTATCTCTCATTATCTATTCTCTCTCTAACTCGTTGTATCTCAGATTAACTACTCTCTCTCTCTCTCTTTATTTTAATCGTGCGTAAAAGTTTTAATGTTTAAATTTATATTTCTAAATGTTGTATTTAATTATAATTTTCTTTTGTAAAAGTTAGATGTTTAATTTATGTTTAAATTGAACTTTAAATTGATCATTCGTTGAAATGTTACATTCTATAACCTACAACCTTTTAAGATACCTAGGACCCCTTAAGATACCTAACTACCCCTTAGTAGGACCTTTAATACCATAAGATTCCTTACCTTCTCTCTCTCTCTCTCTCTCTCTTATATTATCTAGTCTCTCTCTCTCATTATCTATTCTCTCTCTCTCTCTCATATTACCTACTCTCTCTCTCTCTCTTATTATCTTCTCTCTCTCTCTCTCTCATATTACCTACTCTGTCTCTCTTTACATACTCTCTCTCTCTCTCACTTATTATATATTCTCTCTCATATTACCTACTCTCTCTCTCTCTTATTATCAATTCTCGCTCTCATTATCGATTCTCTCTGCTTCATATTACCTATTCTCTCTCATTACATACTCTCTCTCTCTTATTATCTATTCTCTCTCTCATAATCTATTCTCTCTCTCTCTCTCATATTACCTACTCTCTCTCTCTGATGGTATGATGAAAGAATAAGTATCCGGTCAACTACTGAGAGGAGGGGGGGTGAATCAGTAGATAGAAAAACTGATAATTAACTTCACCAATCAATCTCTCAAAGTAAACTTAGAATAATAACTCTGTCAAGATAAAAACTCATAAGATAAATCGCTTGTGTGTTACAACAATTTAACAGTAAACAACTTCATATCTCAATACTTCTGGTTATCATGACTTATCAAAAATAGTTAAGTAGTTAAGTAAATCAACCATGAAAACATAACCACATAAACATTCACCACTTGACACAAATATTTTTGATGTGGAAACCCAAATAGGTAAAACCTATGGTGAGATGAGACTCACAAGATAATATCTGAACTCTTATGAAGTTCACCCTATTAGGAGCCTAGCCTGTTAAAGCTTTACAAAAGTCTTGTTAAGAATTGATCCTATTAGGAATCACCCGGTTAAGGGATTGACTACAAATGCCTTGTTAGAAGCAATACCCTATAAGGAGTAACCTCGGTAGAGGATTTGAAAATCCAATCTAATGGACTACCTTGTTAGAGCTTACTCGGTTAGGGGATTTCAATTCTGCTGTAATTGTTAGAAAACAATAGGAGTTTGTTGATCTATCTAAATAGCACTACACTTTCTTGATCAGATCCATTTCATGCTCCTATCTACCTTTACTCAAACTGTAGATACATCATTCGGTTTGGCAACCACACACTCAACTGAACTTCGTCTATCTCTTTACCAACTCACTTAAAACTAAATCAACTTTATCGACCTTAAATAAAAATCAATTAGGTTGGCAACACAACAAAAACCTAACTCTCATCGAGATTACAAATAAATTTGGTTCAAGTATGACCGTTGGATTACATAGACTTAATATCTTCACATCAATCAAGAAAATCTTGATCACTCCTTGATCACCGCTTCATTGAACTTAGTAACTCATCATGTGCTTTGCATTAGATGCAATACATTTTCTCATTCCCTAGACAAAAAAATGTTACAAAAACTCACCAAAATCTCTTGGAATTGTCTTCATACAATAATCATGTGTGTCATCATCATTACTTCTCATTATCAGATCATAAACCAATATAACCAATTCACCAAACTTAATCGGTTAGGGTTTATCAAAAACAATAGGTAGGGTTTATCGGTTACAACAATAGACAAGGTTTACACCTTTACAACGGTTACCTCACAAATTCTTCCTATCGGTTATAGTAACACTATTACAACAATATCAATAATATCATTACCGATTTAATTGACATCAATGACAACACAACATATCATTAATACAATCTTCATGCAAATGCCAACAATCTCCCCCTTTGGCATTGATGACAATACAAATATCAACACCATTGATTGTTGCATGATTGTGAATAGGAATCCCTGTTTACATTACCAAGTATTCACCATGCTCACTAAGTCTTCAGCTTGTCGCTGGTTCTCCTTCGGGCCATAATCACATAATTCTTCTCCCCCTTTGACAACAATGCCAAATTGAAAGTAAAATATGTAATGTAAAATTTCATTGTGCATCATCAACAATTTGCAATTGGATGCTCCCCCTGTGGAATACATCCAATTCTACACCAATCCTCCTGTAAAATTCTACAAGTAGCTCCAAGACTGATGTAATCTACATCATACTTAACTGGCTTCATGAAGAGGGACAACTTCTAATTGACATCGAAGATATTCAAAAGTAGTCTTAGGCAGAGGTTTAGTAAAAATATTTGTAAGTTGTTCCTTGGTAGAAACATGCTCTAAGATAACATCTTTACGTTGAACTTTTTCTCTCAAGAAATGATACTTCAATTCAATATGCTTGGTTCGTGCTTGCAAAACAAGGTTCTTGGAAATATTCATGGCACTTGTGCTATCACATAAAATCTTTATAGGTTCTGAAATCTTCATCTTAAAACCTTCCAAAATGTGCCTCATCCATATAGCATGTGTACAATTCATGTAAGCTACAACATACTCTGCTTCTTACTGCTCCATGAAACAAGCCTTCCTCCAAGAAAAAATGCTCCACTGGTTGTGCTTTTTCGATCATCAACATTTCCTGTCCAATCTGCATCTGTGTACACCTTCAAGTCAAAATTTCCTCCATATGGATACCATAACCCATAATCAACAAGACCTTTCAAGTATCTAAAAATTCTTTTGGTTGCTATTAGATGTGTTTCCTTAGGATTCTTTTGAAATCTAGCAACTATGCCAATTGCATGAGCTATGTCCAGTCTATTGTGAACAACATAGTGCAATTTTCCAATCTTTGACCTATATTCCTTCTCATCAACAAATTTGGCTCAACTTCCTTGGACAACTTACAACCTGTAACCATAGGTGTCCCAACTGGTTTACTGTCACTCATTCCAAATGTCTTCAAAACCTCTTTCACATACTTAGACTGTGTGATGAAAATACCATTCTTCATTTGCTATATTTGCAAGCCTTTCAAATTTTTTATTTCCCCCACTAAAGACATTTCAAACTCATTTTTCATTTCATCTGCAAAACTTTTGCTTGTGTCATCATTACCTCCAAATATGATATCATCAACAAATACTTCACTGGCTAGTATTTGATCTCCTTCAGATTTGAGATATATGTTACTATCATCACTGGTTCATAGAAATCCTATCTTCATCAGATGTGTATGAAGCCTTTCATACCATGCTCTAGGTGCCTGCTTTAATCCATATAATGCTTTATGCAATCTACATACCATGTCTTTCTTATCAGTCAGAGCATAACCATCTGGTTGCTCAATGTATACTTCTTCTTCAAGTATCCCATTCAAAAATGCCGACTTAACATCCATCTGGTATACCTTGAATTTCTTGTGTGCTGCAAATGCAAGTAAAGTTTTGACACCTTCTAGTCTTGCCATTGGTGCAAAATTATCACCATAGTCTTCTCCTTCCTCTTGTGCATAACCTTTGCAAACCAACCTAGCTTTATTGTGAACCACAACACCATCTTCATTCAACTTGTTCCTGAAAAACCCACTTAGTTCCTATCACATTTTTATTTACTGGTCAGGGTACCAGGGTCCATGTGTTCTTCTTCTCAATTTTATTTAATTCCTCCTCCATAGCTTTAACCCAATGATAATCACCAAATGCTTCCTTAGTAGTTCTTTGTTCAATAGTGGAGGTCATGCAAGAATTTTCTCTGATTCTTCTTCTAGTTAGTACTCCAGCATCCTTATCCCCAATAATTTGTTCAGGATTGTGTTTCAGTATCACATATCTTGGAATAACATGATCATTATATTTAGGTTCAACTTCTTCATTATCATCATCTTCTTCTAAATTTATCTATTTCGATTGGACTGATACATCAATATTTGCTTTGTTGGTTTCAGATTTCACAGTTTCTAGTTCCAAAAACAAAATGCAAGGATCTTCATCCTTTTTCTCTAAACAGGTTTCCTTTGAGACTTCAAGAAATTCATCCACTCGAACATCAACACTCTCAACAATTCTTTGTGTCCAATTGTTAAAACACTTGTAGGCCTTACTCTTGGTGGAATAGCCAAGAAATATACCTTCATCACTTTTAGCCTCAAAATTTCTAATATAATCACTTCTCTTAATAAAACATTTGCTTCCAAATATTCTGAAATAACTAACATTAGGTGATCTACCATACCAATATTCATAAGGAGTCTTGTCCTTACCTCTCTTTACTAGAATCTCATTCATAGTGTAGACAGGTGTGCTGACGACTTCTCTCCATAAAGTTTTTGCTACACCTTCTTGTATTAACATCATCCTAGCATCTTCAACAACTAACCAGTTGTTTCTCTCTGCAATACCATTCTATTGTGGTGTCATTGGTGTAGAAAACTACCACTTGATACCATTTCCTTCACAATACCTAGCGAATTCCTCAGAAGTAAATTCACCACCCTGATCTATTCTCAGACACTTTATATTCGTACCACTCTCTTTCTCAGCTAAGGCCCTGAATGCCTTTAACTTACCAAAAGCTTCAGTCTTATCCTTCAAGAATGTGACCCACATCATCCTTGGGCAATCATCAGTGAAGATCGTGAAATATCTGTCAGCTTGAATACTTTTTGTTCTTATTGGTCCACAAAGATCTGTATGAACCAAATCTAACAAACCTTCTGCTGAAAAATATTTTCTCTTGAAAGTTGAGGATGCCATCTTTCCCAACTGACATTCTTTGCACATAACATTAACTGGTTTGTCTAACTGAGGCAAATCTCTCGCTGTCTTGGACTTACTCACTTAAACAATGTTATCAAAGTTTATATGACAAAATCTCCTATGCCAAAGCCAACTATCATCTATGTTTGCAATTAAATAGTTGCTGACTTTAGGATTAAGATGAAACAAGTTTCCTTTAGTTTTCTTCCCGGTTGCAATCAGTTCACCTTTATTGTCATAGATCTGGCACATGCCATTTTAAAATTCCAATGGGTATCCTCTGTCATTGAGTTGACTTCAACCCAGTAGACATCATTTGCAATACTCTTTCCATTAAGAGAAATAGTTCCCTTACCTTTAGCCATGCAGGGTGAGTCATTACCAAATCTTACAAATGCGCCATCAAATTCCTTCAGAGAAAGAAATTTGCTCTGATCACCAGTCATGTGATGTGAACAACCACTATGAATGATCCAATCATCAAAGTTATCCATCCTGGATACTAATGCCTTCTGGCCTGACATCTCTTCTTTAATGGCTAAAAACATAATGCCTTCATTAGCATCACCATCAGATTCCTCATCAATGATACCACCATCAACAACAATAAGACAATCTCTTTTGCCTTTACCCTCGTACTTCTTGAATTTCTCTCATTTGTGCTCATTATCACCATTAGGACAATTAGCAGCAATGTGTCCAATGTGTCAAAGGTAATTTGCCTCTATATTTACTTGTACCTCTAGGCAACCACTTGGCCAATAATGCTTCAAGCTCAACTAAACTGTCTCCATCATCAGCTTCTCTATTGGATCTAGATTCATAACTATGACTGGCGTCTCTACTTTTCCTCATAGATGGGTTAGAAACAGAAGCTCTAAATGCAAACTCAGATTTTTGTACACTACCATCATAACCATTTAATTCAAAAGCAATAAGCTTGCCAATGATGGAGTCAAGAGTTACCTTAGTTTTGTCAATGGACTTCAGCTCCTGAATAGCTACAACTCTGATAGCGTAGACTGGTAGTAGGGTTCTCAGTACCATACTGATCACTGTGGAATCTTCCACTTTGCCTCCTGCACTCTTAATTTCATCGACTATCTCTTTTATCCTTTGACCATACTGCTGGATATTCTCACCTCAGCCATCCGCATGTCATCAAACTTTCTTCTTAGACTCTCCTCTTTAGTAATCTTAACATGTTCATCACCGCTATACATCTCTTCAAGTTTTTTCCATACCTCATATGCAGTTTCAAGACTATGAACATCTACATACTTTGCATCAGACAAAGAAATGATAATAGCCTCCAATGCTTGATGATTTTCTTGTTGCTCTTTCTTCTGATCACCAATCAACATCTAGTAGGTGCAACATACTTATTATCGACATGTTCCCAATACTGACTTCCCAGAATCTTGATATAAATTTTCATTCTATCACTCCATATCCTATAGTTCTCTCTATTAAACTTTGGACCTTCCTTCTTCATCGTGATCAACAGATCTTTACCTCAAGCTATTAGGCTTAGACCTTAGAGGACCTGAAATGCTCTAATACCAATTGATGGTATGATGAAAGAATAAGTATCCAATCAACTACTGAGAGTGGGGGGGGGTGAATCAGTAGATAGAAACACTGATAATAAACTTCACCAATCGATCTCTCAAAGTAAACTTAGAATAATAACTCTGTCAAGATAAAAACTCATAAGATAAACCAGTTCTCTGTTACAACAATTTAACAACAAACAACTTCTTCATATCTCAATACTTCTAGTTATCATGACTTATCAAAAATAGTTAGGTAGTTAAGTAAACCAACCATGAAAACATAACCACATAAACATTCACCACTTGACACAAATATTTTTGATGTGGAAACCCAAATAGGTAAAAACCATGGTGAGATGAGACTCATAAGATAATATTTGAACTCTTCTGAAGTTCACCCTATTAGGAGCCTAGCCTGTTAAAGCTTTACAAAAAGTCTTGTTAATATAGGAATCACCCGGTTAAGTGATTGACTACAAATTCCTTGTTAGAAGCAATACCTTGTAAGGAGTAACCTCGGTAGAGGATTTGAAAATCCAATCTAATGGACTACCTTGTTAGAGGATTTGAATAGCACCAAGCTTGTTAGAGCTTACCCGGTTAGGGGATTTCAATTCTGCTATAATTGTTAGAAAACAATAGGAGTTTGTTGATCTATCTAAATAGCACTACACTTGATTGATCAGACCATTTCATGATCCTATTTGCCTTTACTCAGACTGCAGATACATCATCTGGTTTGGCAACCACACACTCAGCTTAACTATGTCTATCTCTTCGCCAACTCACTTAAAACTAAAACAACTTCATCGACCTTAAATACAAATCAATCAGGTCGGTAACACAACAAAAACCTAACTCTCATCGAGATTACAAACAAATTTGGTTCAAGTATGACAGTTGGATTACATAGCAATCTCTGCACATCAATCAAGAAAACCTTGACCACTCCTTGATCACCAGTTCATTGAACTTAGTAACTCATCACACGCTTTGCATTAGATGCAATACATTTGCTCATTCCCTAGACAAAAAAACATTACAATAACTCGCCAAAATCTCTTAAAATTGTCTTCATACAATAATCATGTATGTCATCATCATTACCACTCATCATCCGATCATAAACCAGTATAACCAATTCACCAAACTTAATCGGTTAGAGTTTATCAAAAACAACAGGTAGGGTTTACCGGTTACAACAATAGATAAGGTTTACACCTTTACACCGGTTACCTCATAAATTCTTCCTACCGGTTACAGTAACAATATTACAACAATATCAACAATATCTTTACCGGTTTAATTAACATCAATGACAACATAACATATCATTAATGCAATCTTCATGCAAATTCCAACACACACTCTCTCTCTCATACTAGCTACTCTCTCTCTCTCTCTCTTATTATATATTCTCTCTAGCTCTCATATTACCTACTCTCTCTCTCTCATTATCTATTCTCTCTCTCTCTCTCTCTCTCTCACACACACACACACACACACACACACACACATATTACCTACTCTCTCTCTCTCCCTCTCTCTCTCTCTCACACACACACACACATTATCTATTCTCTCTCTCTCTCATGATTATTTTAATGATTTTGGTGGAACTTATACTAATGCATCTTTAGATGTTAAATCAAATTCATGTTCCTTATATAATATTGATCTATCTTAAATCAAATTCATGTTCCTTATGTTAAATCAAATTCATGTTCCATATTAAAAATGATTTATATAGTGATTATTAAAAAATGATATATATTAAGAAAAATAGGTAAAAATGTATTGTTTGAGTTGCATAAGCATTATGATCTTTTATTTTGTAGAATATTTCTTATACTTTGATTTAAGTAGATAATATTTCTTAAATGATGCTTATTATTAAAATAGACCCACCTATTAATAATATAGATCTATGTGAGTTTCCTTTTTTTATATTTAAGATGGTAAATTGTATTTAATTATAAGTTTTTTTGGAATGTGAAATGTAAATTAAATAGTAATTGTAAATTTTCATGTTTGTATATATATGCAGATTATTTTCACATCATGGACAAGCTTGAGATAGATGAGCTATTAGGTCTAGTGCCACCTCCACCTCCACCCCCTCCACCTCCACCTCCACTTGATCAGTTGAGGGAGAGAATTAGGAGGAATATTGATTCTCTAGATTAGGGATATCCACACCATTAGATGCAAGCCTCATCCTCCTCCACAACTATTATGCCTTGCATATAGTATGCAAGGGATTGTTCAATCTGTACAGGCTTTAGCTAGTGAGTTGGATAGCTATCGTAGTTGGAGGGAGGGATTGTGTGCTTTTTACGCTAATGACTTATCATATAAACAAGTCAATGAATTGAAAATAACAAAAATGGATTTGAAACAATATTTTGTGAACCCTAAGACAGGTGAAGAGATAGATCCAAAGAAGCCACGCATCGCTATTCGATGATGTAGGCATCCTAGCATAGCTAGACACTTTTGGGAGCGGTGGTGGAGAGTCTTTGACTATCCGCCACACTCCAATCATGAGGTGCCCATGTATTTTTTTAAAAAATTGTGGGCCGAATTTGAATTGTGTAAAAAACCCAATTACTTTGACATTAGATCATTTTAGAGGGTTGAGAGAGGCATGCCCCAGGATAGGTCGAGGGCTAAATTGAATGACAGAGTTAGAAACTGTGTGCTTGATGATCCCTTGGTTCCTCTTCCTGTACTGGTTGTTCCAACACCTACCCATCATCAAGCAGTGGATTTTGCTATTGGTTCATTGAGTGCCCTGTCGAGCAATTTGGTACAATAGTTGCGCTACATGAGGGTTGCCCCCTGCTTAGCACATGTTTGCATGAGCTACGAGAATGTATGTATGAATCCACAGAGTGAGGCTTCCCCTGGAGGAGATGGTGATTTTGATGATGTTGATGTTGCCCATGGTGGTTATGATGATGTCATCTCTTCATATGTTGATCTCCTGTGCACAGATGATGATTAACCTACAGAGGTACAAATTTATTTATATAATTTATAATGCAATATTAAATTCCTTATATATACAGATATGAATCATAACACGAGTCAATTTTTCTAAATAGAGGATGGATCATACCACGTCATTAAGGGATCGACATCATGTTACCTCGATACCTAGAGATGTCGGTGCCCCGTTTACGGTATGCACTTTCATCTAGATACATTGTACTGATATGTACATTTAAAATAAACAATAAAATTTTTAATGTAATGATGTGTAGGAAATTCTTTTTCAATTTTGTAAGGTGCTTCGTGTAGCATCGAGGTGGCTAGTTCTTCACGTGACCAGTCGACTATTGAGGCTCAGCCTCATATACCACTAGCATGTTTTTCATCCATTAATTTGAAGTGTTTATATGCTTACTAATTTATGTACAACTTTGAATCATGTTTGTTATTTTTTGCAATTGTAGGCTTCTGGATTGTTTGATGGTGCATCACATGTACGCCTTCACCCATTAGTTACTTTGGCTAAACATGACACGCCATATGTATGATTTTCTATGATAATATATGAAGAGATTACGATAAAATAAATATATCATAAAAAATTAGAATGATTGTAACACAATTACAATGTGCACAAAATAACATTAAATTATTATGAAACCAAAATTGTATCAAAACTAGACAAATACAATGTAACACAATAAAAAATTAGAATGATTTTAACACAATTACAATATGCACAAAATAACATTAAGAAGAAGATAACTAACACAATGTTGTTTATGAAACCAAAATTGTATCAAATGTAGACAAATACAATGTTAAAGGGACAAAGAAAAAAAATATCATAATTAAATATAAAAAAGTTCACACAATTAACACAAACTTACATGCATATAAATTTGATTCAACCTAATGTACCATTTGCATCCTCTCTCTTCTTCAATGTGTCTATGATAACCTCATCCTCTTCTACTGAAAGTGTCCACACTACCTTATTAGCAAGTCTACCTTTGTATCTTTCTAATTTGATGTTTGTTGCCACCACCAAATGAGAATAGTGTATAATCTTCTTTTCTAATTGGTAGTCTTCATAAGTTGGTAAGACATTCCTTCTTGTTAAGTATTTGCATAGCCATGTGCCAACTACCACAACAGACCCAACTGGATACTGGAAGATCACATATCAACTTTTTCTTAGGTTCTACACATCTAGCTAGCCTCAACCTGCTCATCGTTATCCTCAGGTGCAACAAAAACACACACATGTCCTAGAAAACAAGTTTAAGTACATGTATAAATAAAACCTATTAGAATTTATAATTCAAATACAATCATAAATTATATGACAATACATAAAAATATATAATTTAAAGTTATAAACAAGAAATTGAAATAAATTACCAAAACACAACCATAATCTTCTGATACAAATGCATGATCTGGGTCTTCATTTATTCTAACAGCTTGATATTGTGTCTCACTAGGTGTTAAGGATTTTTGTTGCCATGCTTCAACCCATTCCGTATTCTCGCATTCTTCCCATTCACCTACAACACAAAATTGACAAAAACATGCAAGCTCTCTAGTCCATATAGTCCAAGTGTTAGAATTAGAACTCTTAAATGAATGACATCTATCTGACCCATTGATTGTATTACAATCATATCTTGGAAGGATATTCTCCTCTTTAACTAGCCAGAAGAAATGTCTAATTATAGAGTTCTGACTTGATCCCGTGGATAAAGTTGCACTACACCAATCCACAATTGCACTTGCATTTTAAAATTTAGCCTTTTCCTTGAATTTGAGTTGCTCTCTGCAAAGGGCTCTCTTAACACATGCATCGACACCATCATGTTCTCCTTTCCCATGTCTAGCCTCAAAAAACTCCACATGTGTTTGATATTAGTTTGCTTATGACTCCTACTCAACCAATAAAACATTCTAGCATTCTTGATGCAATTATCTAACCATATTAGATGTTGTGTCATATGAATTTCTCTCTCCCTCAAATTCTCAAAAAAGGTCTTGAAGCAATACTGGACAAACTCAGATGAGTGTAATTTATTATCACTCATATAGAAATGGTACTCTCTCAAAATTTTATGATCCTCTTCTATACTATCTGGTGCATGCTTATAGATAATATGGACAAAAATCAATATTTGCACTGAATTGTAGTATTGTGATTATACCTCATCTTGTGGTGCAAGCATGTAGTTCTCTACAAAGTCAATGACCGAAAGTATACTACCAATAGGAAATGTATCCTTACATATTCGAAACTGACCATTGATCCATCTAGCATTTTTAGAGTGTTTAACATATTTAAGTACGATCTTACTCTTAAATTCATTCTTAAATGCATGAACACTAACTTTCCAGTGATTAGATTGCACCGTCTTCCAACCTTTCCATCCTTCAGTGGATACTCAATAGTTTTAAATATTTTAACATCAACTAATTGTTGTCCAAAATTAATTGAAATATTTTCATGCAAACATTCATCCAACAATGCAAGATTGCCACATATATCACATACACTGGAAACACATGCATTGAAAATAAAATTTTGTTCATTTGGTGGGTTGCAAAACAAACTTATATAAACTCCTTTACAATTTCAGGTGGTATATTTATACCACATTCTTGCAACATTCCAATACTATGCATGGTAACACGTATATATCAAACTACATCATAATGGTAGTGAAATGGAACATGAGTTTTGCAACAACATGTGACTCTTTCCTTGTTAATTCAAACATACCAAGGTTTACACTTTTCAAAAGACCTTTGACAAATGCTAATAGTAAACACCTTATCATCCAATTTTTTTTTGTACAATTCAGTTTGAGTCATGTCCAATAGGTGTTTTGGATGTGGATTACAAATTTTTGACCGAACTCTTAATTTAAGAACATATCTAGCATTAGGTGATACTCTTGTATTATCATGCCATAATTTTTTGATCAAAGTTTTGACTTCACCAGTAAGTTTCATATCAGACCTTGGTAGTCTACCACTAAAAGTCCACAAATTGTTTTCCGGATCACTTTCAAAGTTAACTCTTCTTTTTACAGGTCTTGACAAAGTTTTATGATGAATATTAAGATATCCACTTATGTTACTCATCATTCTTTTATCATAAGTTGTTTGGCTTACTAAAGTTGTTGTTATTGCCCGTTGTGCAACATTTTTATCTTTAGAATGACTTTTCTTTCCAATTGTATCAAAGATGCTAGCAACAATCGATACAACTTATTTTAAAGACTCGTCCTTCTTCTTGGGTTTGACATAAAAGCCTAACTTCTTCATCACTTTTCGTATTTTAGTCATTTTAATTAGTTGTACCATTAATTGACATTGAAACCCAAGTTTCTTATTATAAAAAAAATGTCTAAACAATCTATTTGCATGTGTCCTAATCTATCTCCATGAAACCAAGCCAGGAAGATTGTCTAGTACATCACTTTTAATTTCAAAAATTTCATTTGTTTGATTATCATTCAAACATGTTTCATTTTCAATTGGTGTTTCCATGTCTACATCCACATTATTGGTTTCAGTTGCAGGTGGATTTTCAATTTCATTTGGAGTTTCAATTTCGGTTTCAATTTCAGTTTCAAGTTGAGATCTAGTTTCATTTGGGGTTTCAATTTGGATTTCAATTTCAGTTTTAGCTTGAGTTCTAATTTCATTTGGGGTTTGATTTTCAATTGCTTTTGATTTAATAAGTAATCTGCTTCTATTAAATCACCAATTTCTTCATGAGAAAAAAACATAGGGCTGTGAAGACATACCTGTATCCAATAATGGATTAGAAGATGCATCTAAATTAAATGGTTCTATTGTGTTTCCTTCATTAGCATTTATCGTCTCATCGATGTTCTTCTCTTCTGAAATGATTGTGGGACTTGAAGCTCCTTGTCTCATTCTTTCTCTTCTCTCTAGTTGACGTATTGCCTCCTTCTCCCTATTTGCTGCAATCTCCTCAGTTGTCAGAACCTTCCTTTGTCTCTTCCTGCGTTGATTTGATCCCATGGCTGCACCAAATTTTGAATTCGAATCGATCTCCTTACCAAATCAATAATAAGACGAGAAAAGAGAATGATTAATCAAAACATTCTCTTTGCAGATCGTACCTGTTAGGCAATGATTGAAAAATAATTCAATCATTGGGATTTGTGCTTGTGGGCTAGATTCTGGCCCAATGGATCTTTTAAAAAATAGACACTCATTATTTAATGAAATGGGTGCCCGTTTTAGAATCAGATAAAACCAGGCGCCCGTTTTGCTTTCAACGGTACAAAGCAAAACAGGCACTTGTTTTTTGAATTAAAAAACCCGACGCTCTTTTTTTAAATTAGGGGCGAGAAACAACCCTTAGCCTTGTTTTTTTCTTTGGGATAGGCTTGGTCCCACCAAGCCTATGCTTGGACCTCCAAAAAAATGGCTAAGGTAAAATGACATCAGATTTCTACCTTGGCCTAACTTTTTGAGGGCCTTCCTAATTGAATTTTTTTGACGAAACAAAAACCCATTAGAGTTCTCAGCGTTCCGATTTCAAAAATGTAAATTTCATAGTGATAAGATCATTTTTACTATTTTTTATTATTCATTAATAAAAAATGGTACCTAAACCTAAAATACCAAGGTTCAGTAAAACTTTAATAACTTTTTTGTTTTTAGGTTTTTAGAAAAATAAATTATATGACATCAATCTACATACAATTCTTTTGAATGTTAATTTTTTTTTTTGAAAAATATGAAATTCTCATCAAATTATGGTGGTCATACACCTGATGTTTTGAAAATATACTTTATTGTCAGTTAAAAATTAGTTAAAACAAATATATTCAATAAAAAAATAAGAAAAAATATTCTCATAAATATTTGGTGTCTTATGTATCGTTTCCCAAAAGGATTTGCAAAAATTCATTTATTTACATCAAAAAAGGCTGGTTGTACACATCTGTGGTATGGTCCTGAAACAAACATTTTGAAAAAACGGTTTTTAAGCATGCCTACTAAAAAGCAATTTCTACCATGTGGGTATTAAAATAAATTACATATTTGAAAATTAGACTCCGAGCATCAAATTTTGACATCAATCAACAAAAAAATTGAAATACAAAGAAAACACTTCCACTTTTTGCCCAAAAGTGGGACTCAACTTCTTGCAGCCACCCCACATTATTTAAAAGGTCTAACTAACAATGCTCTTTAAATTGTAAGAAAAAACTAATACTATTTTGTTTTTAATGAATAATGCCTATATTACTATTTTGAAAATAGTGTTACACATTAAAAAAAATAGGTGGGTGGAAATAGTCACATTCTGAAAGTTCAAAGAAGATTGCAACTTGAAGCAAAGGGCATCATAATAATAAAAAATAAGCTACTTAGTGGTGAAAGAAAGATCAACGGGACGAAGAAGAGGATCTTGATTGTCCCATGCATTAGTGGGGTTTGAAGTGCCCATACATGAGGCTCTCATCCACCATTACCATACTTAACCTTATCATCTTGATTAGATTCATTAAAGAAATGAGCAAGATAAATAGCCAGAGTTAGTTGAGATAATTTGCCAAAATTTGACCATTTTGTATTTCTAACAATAAGAGACAATGAAGAAGTAAATTGACCTGGCTAACAGGTTGTTACCTACCTCATTAAGTACAATATCTTTTCAAAAGAGGTAGAGATGTTTGAGAATGAGTATCTTGATTGTTACAAGTTGATTAATTATGTCCTCAATGATTCCTATGAGGCAAGCATTGACCTCTAATGAAGTTGGGAGATACAAGAACATTAGCAACAACACAAGGCACATTAGCTTAGTGATCTAGTAAAACTTATATGTTAGCAACCTCAAATAAAAAATTATTCTCTTGCACTCGAATCTGTATAGCACATTACAACTATGTCATAGATAAAGAAAAAAATTATTATCAATAAAAAGGTTAGAAAATAAAGTAGAATTTATATATTTTTTATATGCTAGAAATAATATCCACCCTAAAAGCATGCCAAATCTATTGTATCTATGAAGGATTCTAGGATAATTCCGTAGTAACATCATATACCAAGAAAAAGGGTAAATAAGGATTGAATAAATCATGAATCTATGTCTAATAATCTTGAGGTCTAGGATAGAAATAAAATAGATAGAGGCTTGAGATAATTTTATGACCATAGAAAGGCCTTAATGATCTAGAATCTCCATGTGGGTTAACCTAGAACTAATCCATGTGCCTTGGAAAAGAAATGACCAACCAAAGTAAACAAGCTTTATCTCAAGCACAACTAACCAAATAGTGTTAAATTGATGTTTCCAAATTGATAATTGTATCTTTAAAAGCCATATTTGATTTGAAGTAAGCACCATAAGAAAATTGACCTGAAATCCAAGAACAATATGGGCAAGGCTTATAATTTTAAAATAGTGTACTAGGATATAATTTCCAATCCTCCCACCAAGGAACTTGCAAGATCAAATCTCAATTTATTAACCATTTCTATACGAATGAATTCAATTATAGAATCAAAGGTTCCACAATATTGAATAGAAAGATGATATTTGGCTTTGTTCTATGATAAAAATTACTGATGCAGGAGCACCATAGTAGTTCAAACCGGTTGGAGCAGTTAGCGGTGGAATTGCTTGGAGATCGTTTGCATTTCTACATGTTTGAGAGTTTAGCATTGTGAATTTGGATTTATCACTTTCAGTTCCTTGTCTTTATCATGTTCGAGATTCATGGAATTTAGGTTTGATTCCAATGAGATATCGAATCCGGCATTGGTCCGATGTTGGTATGTTCTTACTAGTTGGTCTTGCAGTGTATGGAGCGAAGATGAATCTGGTTGTGGGTGGTTTCTATAACTTGTGGATCTTTGAGCGATGTTTTTTGGGTCTTAACTGATGTTTCTGGAGGTCCGCATGAAGTTGTATGCATTTGAAGATGTTCTTGGTGATTTGGGCTAACATGTTATCATTTACACATTTCATCATGAACCGACTGGTCTTTGGTTGACTTGATTGAGTTGTTATTACTTGCGGGTGGTATAAAGGGAAGTTTTGAGAATCATTTTAGAAGACAAATGTCTGAGGAAGAAGAGATCAAGCGAATATGTAGTTTCCAAAGAGATTCTAGTACTAGGGGATTGAAGTCTAGAAGGACTGAGGTCCAGATCAATGTAGAACAATGCAGACTATTATCAGAGGCTTATCTGTTGAGCAGAAGATTTGCGGATCTCAGATTTGTGTTGTAAGGATTGTTTTGTAATCCTGGTCTATGATCCAGCATGTGTAAAGGCTGAAGGAATATGTAATTCATTAAATGGTCATAAAGATTGATTTATCTGGTTACTAGTTATATCATGTGTTACTTCTACCGGTTAGGGTGCTCTTTATCTGGTTACCCATTAGATCTTGTGTTGTGTTACCAGTTGCCTGTATCTTGTATGGTGTTTTGTGTTATAGGCTGCAAGGCAGGGATGTCTTTCATTGGATCTCCCTACCTTGACCACACCAATTGGTATCAGAGCTGGTTTGTGAACCTATTGATCGAAGAAGACCTAGTTATGTACCAGTTGGAGGAAGTATTGGTTGTGGACCGGTTGGTTGAAAAGGAAGTTGAGGCATCTTGTAGACTTGTTCAGATCACCGAACATGAGGCAGTGCAAGGATTGCAAGAAGATCTTTGAACCTAGGAGCTTGAGCTTGAGGTAGTTAGTGGGTGGAGACTTGAACAGATCATCGATTGAGGTAGGCTACAGGTTGATCTGGTAGATCGCCAAGGGGAGGCAACCATAATATGTAGTCAAACTGCTGAACCCCTGAGGCAGTTGCAAGTACCTACTGATAGATTGAAAAACAATATCAAGTGATGGGACTCACTTTTCAATTAACCCTAAGAGTCTGATGTAGGAGCACCAGAGTAGTTCAAACCAGTTGGAGTAGTTAGTGGTGGAATTGCTTGGAGATCATTTGCATTTCTTCATGTTTGAGAGTTTAGCATTGTGGATTTGGATTTATCACCTTGAGTTCGTTGTCTTTATCATGTTATAGATTCTTGGCATTTGGGTTTGATTCTGGTGAGATATCAATTTCGGTATTGGTCCGGTGTTGGTATGTTCTTACTGGTTGGTCTTGCAGTGTATGGAGCGAAGATGAATTAGGTTGCGAGTGGTTTCTATAAATTGCATATCATTGAGAAATGTTGTTTTGGGCCTTAACCGATGTTTTCAGAGGTCCACTTGAAGTTGTATGCATTTGAAGATGTTCTTGGTGATTTGGGCTGACATGTTATCATTTACACATTTCATCATGAACTGGTTGGTCTTTGGCCAACTTGATCGAGTTTTTATTGCTTATGGATCGTACAAAGGGAAGTTTTGAGAATCATTTTAGAAGATAGAGGTCCGAGGAAGAAGAGATCGAGAGAAGATGTAGTTTTTAGAGAGATTCTAGTTCAGGGGGACTGAAGTCTAGAAGGACTGAGGTCCGGATCGGTGCAGAATAGTGCAGATTGTTACCAGAGGCTTATTTGTTGAGTAGAAGATCTATGGATCTCAAATTTGTGTTGTAAGGATTGTTTTGTAATCCTGGGCTATGGTCTAGCATGTGTAAAGCTTGAAGGCATATGTAATTCATTAAATGGTCATAATGATTAATTTATCAGGTTACTAGTTATATCATGTGTTACTTCTACTAGTTAGTGTGTTACTTCTACTAGTTAGGGTGCTCTTTATTTGCTTACCAGTTAGATCTTGTGTTGTGTTACCAGTTGTCGATATCTTGCATGGTGTTTTGTGTTATAGGCTGCAAGGTGGGGATTTCCTTTCTATTTTTTCTTTTTGTTTTACAATTTCAGCATTTCATTTTTCATTTTTTGGCATTGGCTCACCAGATCTTGAGGAGTTGTATTTTGCTTGAGGACTTGATCATCTTGTTACTACTTATTAAGTTTCCATTAGTTTTTATATTCAAAGTCATACTATATATTCTAGTTGGTTATCACTACCGAATCATGTAGTCAGTATAAATAGAGAAGTTGGTATGCATAGTCTAGTCAGTTACAGAAGAAAGTAGTCACAGAACACAATATACACTGAAGCTATCTACCGAGTATTTTTATGGCTACCGAGCAGTAAAGTTAACACACCAAGTTGATATTCACCAAGTGAAATGTGTTACCAGATACATTGAACCTGGACATGCATATGAAAATGTGTTACAAGATCGAGGCACATCTAACCGTTATTACATTGGAAATTGCACCAGAAGATTGTGTATGATTGCAAGGTCAATCCAACCAATGAAATATTTTGTTTAGTTATTCATTCGAGGAATCTTGTTTGTAAGATCAAAGCAATGAATTGGATCACTGTTTTAAGAGATCTATTTATATAGCATGAATTAAGAGCAAGGTGTGTGCATATATGTATGAAGGAAGACTGTTATAGAGACATAGAGGTCACCGAGAAGGTTTTCAAAGAACAGTCGAAGAACAAAGTAAACAGAAGGGTTTACTGAGTTACTATATGGGTTACCGAGGTATGCTATAAGCAAGGTAATCTTATCCTGAGCACATAGAATCTGCTATAACATTTCAGATGTAAAGTTGCAGATGTTTGTAATGATTTTATTGTAATATTATGAAGTTGAAAGAGAAACCTTTAACAGGGTAAAAGACTTTAACCAAGTCTATAAATTGTAAAGCCTCTAACCAGGTGCAACATTCAGAATAAATGTTGTGAAATCCTTTAGCAAGGTAGATCTAACAGATCTTGTTACTCCTAACAGGGTAAGTTATCAGAAATAGCTAAATGTAGCTCTAACTAAGCATCTCTATTATTGCAGTAGTGAAGTTGTGGGTGCCATCCCCACCGCAGTTTTTCTCTCTAACCAAGAGTTTCTGCGTAACCAAAATATATGTGTTATGGAGTGAATCATGTATGATTGTTATCTGTTTGTTTTAACTTTATTTTATGTTACTGCACTATTCTGTTTATGCATAACAGTAAAATTATTATTCAAGAAATTTATTGAGGTATTGATTCACCCTTCCCCTCTCAGTACATTAGCTTTCCATATTGGGCCTAACAATTGGTATCAGAGCTTGAATCTTGGAAAAGGGTTTAACTACCTAAAGAGAAAGATCTTATCAATGGAAGGCTATAAACAATCTCGAAGGATTGTGTATCTGCAAGAAGAACTAGATCATGCAAATCAAGTGATTGCAGACATGCAAAGGCAAATGCAAAAATCTCTGAAAGTAAGAAGAAGATTATCTGATGACTTGTAGGATTCTCAAGAGTTAGTGGAACAAATTGAGACATCATCTGAGAATAGTATATCTAAAGAGACTGAAGAAATGATTGGAGTATTGAAAGAAAAGAACAAAGCATTGGTTGATCAACTAAAAGCAATGAAAAGAGAACATGAACATTTCAGTACACAAATGACTGAAAATCTAGATGCATTAAGGATAGCTGAGGATAAAGCAAGAGATCTACAAAAAGAGAAACAACAACTTGAAGTCTTAGTATCTGATAAGAATGATGAAATCATAAGGTTAACTGGGATTCAACAAAATATGACAGATCAACTAGGTTATGCACATCATGAAGCAATTCTAAAGAATGATGAAAATCAAGAATTAAAACTTGAAGTATTAAGGTTGACTAATGAACTTGAAACAGAGAAGAAATCCAAAGAAAAATTGAAGAAGAGTTATGATGCATCAAAGATGTTGGATGAGCAACTGAATACAAAAAGACCCAACAAAGATGCAGGATTTGGTTACAAAGGAAAAGAATCAACTGAGAAAGGAATTCATACTACCGAGAGAGGAGAATCATCAAAGCAAGATGGAAATAGGAATAACATCAAAAAGAAGAAGCCTATTTGCTACTACTATGGAAATCAAGGTCATACTACCAACATATGCCAAATCAGAAAAGGTAAGCAACCGACTATCACTAAGTCAAATGAGTATTGTTACAATTGCAATAAATATGGTCACACAACTAATCAATGTAGGACAAAGTCTATTAACAACTATCAAAAGGCAAAATTCAAAGGGTTTTATAAAAACTGTAATAGATATGGACATAGTACCGAGAAATGCTAGTTTAAGCAAAGGAATCACATGCGGTCTGCACACCGAGCAAACACTAGTGGTTACCGAACTCACACAAATCCTTACTGACAATATGCATTTCAGGTTTTATATTCTAAATTCACATGTCATCTCTCTTATTCCTAATGTTGTTGTCAAGTCAATTTTAACATAACAAGAGTTTGGAACTAAAAGGGGCAACTGGGTTGCTAAGATTTAGTAATATGACATGGAAATCAAACCTACTAAGTTGGTTCGTGGAAAAGGTCTGTGTCAGTTGATAGTTGAAAACAAATAAATTGATGAAGTGGTGCTAGAAAATGAAGGTACGTATCAAGATCTTCCCAAGGTTCTATTTGTCAGCACCACTGATGAGTGGTATTTTGACTTGGCATATCTCTTAACATATGGAGATTGTCCTGCGCACTGGTCACATAATGAAAGGTGAACCCTAAAGCTTAAAGCGGTGAATTTTGTCTTATGGGACAATGGTTTGTATAAGAAGGGTTTAGATGGTAATTTCCTGCGCTGCGTGGACAAACAACAAGTAAGGTTACTTCAAGATTTTCATGATCTTGCTTGTGGTGGACATTTTTATGCCCCTGTCACTGCACACAAAATTTTATGTGCTAGATACTATTGGACAACATTGTTTAAGGACACATTCCATTGGGTTTGCAAATGTGAGCAATGTCAACAATTTGTAGGTAAGCCTAAGTTAGCTGCACTCCCTCTCAAGCCAGTCATAATTGAAGAGCCCTTTCAACAATGGGGATTGGATTTCATTGGACCTGTCAATCCAACATCTAGTGCAGATCACATGTACATTCTCACAGCAATAAATTATTCACTAAGTGGGTGGAGGCAATTCAAACAAAGAAAGATACTTCAATAGTGGTTTGTTAATTCTTGAAGGAAAACATCATTTCAAGGTTTGGTGTTCCTCATAAGATAGTAACCGATAATTATTCATATCTTTCATCTTATGAGATCATTGATTTTTTCTTCGATTATGGTATTACCCTTTCTCACTCATCCAACTATTATCCACAAGGAAATGGTCAGGTTGAGTCAAGCAACAAGAATCTTGTTACTATTATGAGGAAGCTTGTTGATGAGAGACAACGAACTAGGCATAAAGCTCTTTATGATGCACTATGGGTAGATCGTATAACTCCAAAAAGAGAAATTGGTATGTTACCTTTTCAACTTCTATATGGGTTGAATACCAAGATTCCTATCATTATGGAACTTCTAGCATTGAAGCTCGCCAAGCCCATTGAAGATGAAACCTATCAAGATTCGCTTGATAAGAAGATTATGTTTCTTTCTCAATTGGAAGAAACAAAAGTAAAAGTGGTGGATAGGATTGTTGCACACCAAATCAAAGTGAAGGTGTTATTTGATAAGAAAACAACTTCTTGTGAGTTCTCAGTTGGTGATCAAGTCTTGTTATGGGACAAGAGGAGGGAACCAAAGGGTTTGCGTGGAAAGTTTGACTCCTTATGGAGAGGTCCCTTCACTATTCATGAAATATGTGGCGAGCATAGCTACTTGCTTGCATATGTAGATGGTAACCCATTCTCGCTACCTCATAGTGGAGAACATTTGAATCTCTTTACTCAATGAAGAGAAATGTAAAAAGGAAGTTGTACTTATTGTAAAATTTGTATAGTTTTTTTCTTTTTAGTCATTTTCGTTGCCTGACTCTATAGCCCAATGGATACAGGCATTTGGAGTTCTAGATTCTACAAGCTTCAAGTGGTGTAGCTTGTTCCCCAGTCAAAGCCAGTTGTTGTCCTTGATTTCAGTGTGGCTAAAATCGTGAGGCAACCCTACGAAATTGGTCCATTTCGTACCTCATGTCCTCTAGGAGAAATTGACCAAATCCATCGGTTAGCTCCTTTTTCTTTCCGCTTCTTGTTTTTATTGTTTTCAAGTTCTCTTATTTTTGCAACTTTGCCTACAAGTTGGACTTTAAAGTCTAACTTACAAGGTTTTCCCTAGTGAAGAATTGCACATCAGACTTTAAAGTTCGATGTGCAATGTTTTGGTTTTGCCCCTATAGATTGGACTTTAAAGTCCAACTTGCTGGTAGTCCTTCTCCTGCAAATCAGACTTTAAAGTCTAAACTACAGGGTCTTTGCTCCTGCACATCAAACTTTAAAGTTTGATGTGTAGGTTGTTTGCAGTGTCTTGCATGTCGGACTTTAAAGTCCGATTTGCAAGAGGTTTAATCCTGCATGTCGGTCTGACATGCATGGTGCACTTAACAATTAATAAGGGCATTGATGGCTAATTTGGGGGTTATTTATTAGAAATTAGTTTTTAATTCCTCATTTAGTTTTGCAATCGCTCCTCCTCGCGTGCCCTATTGTTCTTCTTTGTTTTCGATCTCAATCACCTCGTGGAGTCATCAGATTTTCTTCAGTTGCATGGATTGAGGTAGGTTTTTGTTCTTTTCAATTTTTTCCTTTTACTTCGTCATTCCTTTGGGTTTTCATTTGTTGGATCAAATCAGATTTTGAAATCCAATTGCTCCTAACCTTCCCTTTGAGGTCGAGGGTACGTCGGACTTTAATATCTGATTTCTCTTTGATCCCTTAGTCCATCTTCCTTCATCTTTTCCTTCACTTGCGTGTTGGGTTTCAAATACTGACATGTAGGTGAAGGCAAATATATCATACATATCAAACTTTAAAGTCCGATATGTGGGAGATATCCTTCTTGCTAACAAGTCAGGTTTTAAAACCCGACGTGTTAACTGGAGGGTTAAATCTTACATATCGGACTTTAAAGTCTGATATGTAGGATGGGTTTGTTCAATTGACATGTCAGGTTTTAAAACCCGACATGTCAATCACTGATCTTCCCCAAGCACATCAGACTTTAAAGTCTAATGTACTTATCCTATGAATGACCCTTCCCTTCCACATCGGACTTTAAAGTCCAATGTGCTAATGGCTTTTTCTCAACTTGCAAATCAGACTTTAAAGTTTGATATGCAAGGAAGATGTTTTACCCCTACACATAAGACTTTAAATTCCTATGTGCAAATTTTTACTCCTAAGGTGCAAGTGGACTTTTTTCCCTGACCTACCAGGTTTTGCAAATTTTGTTCCCAATCCCGCTCTGACTCTGAATTTTGGATCCAATTGATAAAATTTGGTTTTCTAAAGATGATGACTATCGAAGAAGCTAATCCTCAATGTTGAATGTAGTAATTTGCAAATTTCATGACCTCCTCATGACAAATCAGAGCCTTCTTCTAGTCAATTGGAATCCTCACCAGGCAAGTCATCAGCAAAGAAAATAAAGTACAAGTATGATAAATACTTGAATATGTACCCGAAAAGCTCAATAGACTTCAACATCAAGGAGATCAAGGATACATAGATTGTTCATGTTAATATTTAGGAGTTTATTGATCAAGTTGAGAAAGCTCCTTCCCACCTGATAAACTTGATCAGATCTGAGTTGCACAAATATGCTTCCTTCCTCGTCTTAGCTCATGATCTAGACTTTGTACTTGCAGTGGCAGATCATTTCGATCCAACTACAAGACAAGTTAAGGATGTTGACCAAAATGTGGTTATGACAATGGAAAGTGTTTCCTTTAACATTGTATTCAAGGGTTCTTTAGCCAAGGAAGTGGCTGATATTTCTTAAGAAAGTGCTCAAGAATATTATGAGAAAAATGAGGTAAAATGCAAGAAAGTAATTAATACAATTTTCTTGTCTACTACTAGAAATTCTACTACTTCAAGATGGCCTAAATATTTCCATAGAAGTGACTTCAATGAGGAATAAAATGATATGGTCACCATGTTGGCATGGGTGAAAGGTTTGAAAGAATCTCATTATTTCCAAAACTGGATGTGCTATTATATGAATATAATCAGGAAAGGAGGTTCTAGGATTGACTAGGGTGAGAAGATCAGTGATGCACTCTGGTCACAATTGAAGGAGGTTAAGGTAATATTTAAATTCTATATGACCTCGTACCTGGTATATGCAGTTGCTTCCATGAGGCAATATCCAGGTTTATCTACTAAAGGTGACAAGAGGCTAGTGCTTGTCTGGAATTGTTATGATCAACACACGATCAATAATCAAGGGAACCATTTCAGAAGACTCAATGACGCTTTCTTTGTCATATGTTTGACAAAGACTTGCAGAAGAAAATGTTGTCAGAGGTGGCATATAACAGGGTTTCTCATTTTGGATGTGTTTATTTTCAGTTCCCAACATTCACTTACATCTGGATAGGATGTTTCTTGGGAGAACCTTTCATTCTACCAAGATATCTGTCTGACAAGATTATAATCAAGGAGTTGTGTTGGCAACTAATTTATATGCATGAAAACAAATCACAAGCCCATAAGATTGGATTGAAGTTCTTGGAATCTATTAGCCTATATTCAAGTTTTACAATCCCAAGGCCGAGAACGTGGAAGAGGAAATGCAATGAAATACTATGAGGAGGTTCAATGCATGATATAATTTTGATTTTCGTGGCATGAAGAATAAGCTCAAAAGAAACTACACCCATGTGTTTAGCTTTGAAGATGTATGGGCAGATTGCCAAGATGAAGAAGACATAAGAAGAATGGATTTTAGTCATCTTACCCTAGAGCAGATTAAAAATCTAGATATGGTGAAAATAACAATGACCCTGGAGGATACCGATGACATAGTAGACCCACTCTATTATGAAAAGAAGATTGTTGATTCTCCACTCCCACCAATGCAATGATTGAAAAAGGAGAGTAAATCTATTACTCAAATAATTTCCCCCATTTTGGCAAATACCAATGCATCGCTATTGAAGAAGAGTCTTAAAATGAAACAGCTTCTTGCTAGTTCCATAGATGATGACAATAGTGATGGTCCAGTTGGTAAGACAACTATAGCTTTTACAAGAACCAAGAGTAAAGAAGATCACCAAGAACCATCCTCATCTCCTGCAACACAATCTAAGGGAAAAGGACCCAAAATCAAATTCATAGTTAAGGGGTCTAAACAAGGTGACTCATCTTCAGTAACTTAGGAGACAACCACAAAAGAGTCAGAGTAGCAGTCTACTAAGGAGACTGAGAAAGAAAGGGAACTAGAAGAAGGTCAAATTCCTCATCAAGAGGAAGCACAAGTTGAAGAGAGAGGACATCATGGCGAGATTAATATCCCTACCACCTCACAGGCACCAACCCATTCGGGAGTGGTTATCCATTCTATCAAATTTCTCAGAGCAAGAGGATGAGGAATTTGATGATGAGGAGTTGGATATGGACATGACATAGTCATAAGCTTCTCAATAGTTTTTTACATTATCCAATTTTTCTAGTTTGGATGATATTCCTTCAACCACTATTGAATCCTCAATGTTGAATTTTCCTAAAATTATGGAGCAAGCATTTGCAGAACAACAGATGGTGACTTTACCTTCTACAATGGTCATAATAGAAGTTCCACCTTTGGTAAGTACTGAGATTATTTCTACTACACCTTCCACTCTCCCATCTATGGTTGTAACTGAAGGGGTGTCAGTAGTAGCTATTGCTACTACATCGGTTGGCATGTCACTAGATACTTCCGCTTTGATACCAATAACAACATCCACAACTGCTACAAGTTCAAGCCATTTTTCTCCTAAACTACCAATTGATATTCAACAAGAAGCTACTACTCCACCTACCAATCCAGAATTACCACCTTGGATGGAGGTAGTAGCACCCATGAGAAAGAAACAAGTGATTTCACCAGATGAGTTTGATTTTGCACAGTTGGTTTCCCCAAAGGGCAAAGGTACAAAAAAGTCAAAGACTGTTTCTCGGGTATTAATAGATCCAACTACTAAGAGGAAATATGTTGAGGTCATGGTGTCATCATTAGATAAGAGTAATGATAATATACAACCTAAGGACTATACCATGCAAACGGTAGATCTTGGAGTGGAAACGCATGAGAGCATTAAGATGGATTCTCAAACTGCTTTGGACTCTTTGTTGCAGAGATTCAATTAGGAAAGAGATGAGAAGAATGAGTTAAAACAAAAGTGTGAGCAATTAACCAGTGTTCTTCTCAAGGTTACAAAATCCTCCCAAGAAATCAAGCCTATTGGTTCCTCAATAGATACTGAGGCTCTAAAGAAGGTTGAACAGGTGGGAGTCAAGGGCTGAGTAGTAGATGAGTGGATTGCATGATTGAAATCAGAAGGATCTCATATTCTAAGTTTAATAATTAATTTGTTGTCTTATTTTGAAGTAATTCAAATTCAAATGCAAAGTATTAAGACTTCCTTGTCTCAAGAAATTGAAGATATTGAGAGAAGTGCAACTCTTTGGAACAAAATGGAGGGCTTCAGGATAGATGTCCTTGTATAAAATAAATTATTTCCAACAAGAGAGAAGTATATCCAAATCTTATCATTGTTGTCTCACAAGAAAGAGACAATAAGGCTGATGATTGCAGAGCTGGATTGAGAAAGGAAGGAAGGTGATGATGAGATTGATCTCATATTTGCCAGAATTGCTGACATGCCTTGTTATCTATATGATGACAATCAGAATCTTGTTACTAGTGATGCCATCATGCACGAGTTTCTTTCCCTAATGGATCACTACATGGAACAAGAATTCTCTCTAAGTGAATTTGATAAGTTGCTGGAGATTCAAGTTAGTTTTGAGGTCCTTGCATCCATGTTGAAAGATGGAAAAAAGAAATACGTGAAGGTCGAGGATACAATTTCCCATGTTCGTATTATCACAGATTCTACCCCAATGCTGGACAAAGCTGAGATGGAGTCCATCCTGTCCAAGTTCGAAGAATTCCACAAATCTAATGAGGAGAAGAAAGATGAATAAAGTGTCCCCTTTTGATATTTTCTTTCCATGTAGTTGCATTGTTAGATGCTGCAAGTTTTCTTGCAGCTGCATAATTTCTTTCTGTTGTAGTTGTAGTCAAGTGGGACTGTGTAGTTGAATTAGTCAACTGTGCCCACATTTTTGTCCACTCTTTTCATATATAAGGAGGACCCTCATTTGTAAATATTTATCTTTTATAATGCTAAGGAAAACTCTGCCGAATTTTTTCCTCAACTAAGACTTTGAGCTTTTGTTGTGGAGATTCAATCAAGCAGATAAAGAAATCAATTCTATTTGATCTCAAACTTTGTGTTGTGTCAAAAATTATTTATATAAGTGAATGTTCCTATGTTCATTGCTTATATATTTTTTTAATTCCTTGATATTGGAGATAGTGCTATGTGGGTAAGACAACTCTTGAATTGTGGAAGTAGACTTTGTGCTCCTTGCATATTTCAAAAATTTTCTAATGTTATGTGATTAGTGGTAGGCTTTGTATTGCTGTTGTTACTTGTATTTTTAAGGATTGGGGAAGTACACTTGAAGACTTTGAGTTGCAAGTTGGATTTCTTACCCTTTGTGATAATTAGTTTAAGTTATTGTTACATTCAAGAAAGACTTTGTGCTTCTTGCTTGTAAATTTTGGTATAGTTTGTTGGATTGATTCATTCATTTCCTTAAGTATCAAAAGTGATAGGGAATTGTGACAAAGTGGAGGGAGAATACATAGACTCTAAAAAAAGAGAGTTATATGCCCAAAACTAACCCATAGATTTTAATTTCTTGTTAATTAGAGAAGAAATTTCAAAGGGAACCTCCCCTTGATGAGAGGAGAGATTAATTTCTCAACATAGCTGTGTGTGAATCACATATTTTGTCATTGGTATGCTAGTGACAAAATATTCACCCAACAATATCTAGGCCTTGGAAATATGACAAGGACAAAAAGGAGATGGAACAAGTTCTCACACAAATGGCAGAGTATATCAACGTCATACATCATCCGAGTACTCAACCCCTGACAGAGATGACATTGTCCTTTGACCCCAAATCACTGATGAATCAAAAATTGTTAGATCAAGTCTAGAGGAGCCGCATGATAGCTGAAGTATTCAATGAGTGGCTTCATTTTATAGTACATCAGGGTACATACTACATTGCTAGCCTGGTCAAGGTATATGACAATGCCATAACTGTGAACAAAGAGTTAGAAATGGAAGCTATTGCATGGGAAAATGAAAGAACCAAATGGGTAGCAGTCTTGGCATAGATGAATGATGTGCAAAAATTTAGTTTTATGAAATTTATTATTGAGAAACCAGTAGAAAACCTGGATGACAATTTGTTGTATGTGTCAAAGAAGAATGTTGAATAGAGAAGTTCTATCATTAAACAAGGTCATGAAGAATCTGCAAAATTACTAAAAGGATTAAAGGAACTAATTGATACAATGCAAAAGGATCTAAAATGCATTGATATACAACTCTTTAAGGAGGATGGACAGACAATTGAACCTGTGGCAGATATGGCCAAGATCTTCAAAGAAAGAGTACAGCTTGTTATAGAGACAAAGTCTCTAACCACAAATGACTTTTCTAAAGTGGGAAGGATATAATTGATGCTGACAGTTTGCTTTGATCACTTGGAAGCGCATAAAGAAAAAGTTAGCAGGTGAACATGGACAAGGAAGTTTCGGAGTAGCGCATCCTACACATTGGACTCTCACACTATCAGGTATCCTAAATTTCTAAACAGTACATTTGGAGTGGCAAAATATGCATGGTGTCGCAACAAAGCAGGACAAATCAATGACCACTTCTTCCACGATGGAGTCCTGATCGGCTCATGGATGTGTTGTCATCCTATTTACGACCTTTGCTCATTTAAGTTTTATAGAGTTCAAAATAAACAGTTTCTTTTAACTCTAGGCTAGAGTTTAAAAGTTTAGGGTTATTTTCAAACAAACTATTGGCTTGAGGGATTTAAATGTAATTAAGCAAGCTTTGATTAAGGTCCGAAAAAACTTTGATTTTGAGGAAAAAACTTAATTTCTTTGGATTTTAGTGTAGACATTTCTGGTACATGAATGAAATGATATTTTGATGCAATCTTCAAATATGTGTGTTAGAAAGATATAGCAATCTCTGTTGGGATGCATGCTTATGTGCGGAATACTTTATTTCATTACTAGTGTTTTCTTAGTCTGTGAATTCATTGATTTTCTTTTGTTTAAAAAAAGGTGCTATATTGTGGTTTAAATAATTATGATCCCCTTGTCCTGTGAGGCATGAGCGAGAATTGATTAGCATTTATGCTATGTTGAGCATTTTGGGTGGAATAAGTTTTTATATTGAATGGATGTGCAAGAGTAAAGTCTGTGAGCTTTACATTTATTGATAATTATCTTGTAGCATTCTTTTGTGTTGAAAAATGAATGTAAAAGCCTTTCTCACTTTATGGTGAAAAGTGTGTTTGTTTCTGAGTTATCTGCATAAAAAATTATTGAACATCTTACGAGGAGTGATAAGTTGAAACTTTGACATGTTTTTTTTATTATCAAAACTCTTAGGTTATTGGCATCTTTTGGGTTGCATTTTGATAGTAAAGGATTTTGAATTGACTATATGTAATCCATGTGTTAAACCTAAACTTATGAAATCATGTTTGAACTTTGTCGGTTAATTCCTGCAGCCATACCAATTTATTCTTGCTTCCAAGTGATTTGTTCCTATTGATATGCGGATTATTTAGGATAATGTCATATGTGAGTTAATGAATGTATTAATTGAGTAAGATATGTATGCATTCCCTTGTATGTTGTTCTTGTTTAGTGCAAATAATAAATGATGCTGCGGTGGATAATTTTCATGCACGCCCAAAGACTGAAGAATCACATACAGGTAACTAGAGATCAAACTAAAGGGGATACAAGCAGGCACAACGTATGGCATAATTGGAGTAGTCATACTTCACTATGGGAGTTTAACTCTAGTGCGTATTGAATTCGCAAAATATCACTATGGCGTGCAAAGACTGTGGTTCAGTTTTGATCTACTAACTGTTCCTGCAGCCAAGCTCTAATTATGTCCTTCATCTGACATTCATCCACCTCTTCTTCTGGGTGTGATTTGAGTTGTCCATTGTAGTTTATCTTTTCTTTATAATAAGCTCTTCCTTTTTCTGAGAGGTTAGAGAAAAATAGAAAGGAATTGAGTAAAGAGGTTTTGAAAGCATTCTAGAGTTTTCTTTTAGAACATGTAATCGATTTCATAATAAAATAAAGTAAAGATATGTTGTTCTAATATGTTAAAAGTATTTTGCTGGAAGTTTGATATCACTCATCCATGGGGGCCCACTTGGTGAGTGATCCTATGTTTATGTTCATTGAAGTTCATTTTTACCTAGTTGCAGTAGAAGTTCATGACTAGATTGTTCTTGCAGCCACTCGAAACAGATCCACTGACTGTTCCTGCAGCCAAGACATAAGGGTGTGATTTCTGTTATTTGCATTAGATCATTTCAGCATTGTTTTATAAAGCTTTCATATAGCCTTTTATGATTTCCATTCTTGCCTTTCCTTTCTGCATAATGTTAGTTACTGCAACAATGCAAAATAACCATTTAAGTAGCTTAGTGCATATATAGTGCAGACCCATTTCAAGTTTTACATTTCTAGATTGATAACTAAATGAACACCAGCCATGAAAATAGTAAACTCTACCATATGAATGTCCAAACTTTGGATTGAGATTTCAATTAGAGTAATTATTATCATTATAGTTGGGGTGGACTTTTTTGGCGCCATTGCCGGGGATGGTGTCAAACTGAGAACCTTTTATGGTTATTATAGTTTCTAGTTAATTGTTTGAAATTTCATGAATCTGCATGCATAGCAAAAGAAGAGATGCCAAAGATAGATTTTTGCCCACTCATCCTAATCATGCAGAAGATAATTTCCCAGATATAACCCCTTTTGCTGAACTTTATCAAGTCCCACAGAATTTGAATTGCCTTGAATCTGAATTTCTAGAAGGTAGTCTTCAGTTTCTTTTTGGCCCACAAGAAGAAGAATTTCCTATAGTAACAACCCCCACAAGCCTAATGCAAGGGAACCCTCCTCCCGTTGGGAATAATCCACCACCACCTAGTCCAACATTTGAGTTTCCCATCTCTGACTAGCATGATAATGCCAACCTCAAGAACATTCCAACGTCTTCACTTCCTAAATTCTATGGGTTGGTGACAGAGGATCCTAATACATTTTTGTTTGAGTTTGATGTTCTCTGTAGGAGTTGTGGCTATATTACAGATTCCCATAGACTCAAAATTTTTCCTGCCACTTTGAAGGAGTCATCTTTGAGATGGTTTATGAGCTTGGGTAGTAGCACAATCAATACATGGGATGAGATGAAACAGTTGTTTCTTGCAAAATACAAAGACTATTGTAGAGGCATTGATCATCATGGAGATGATATCTTTAGAATGACACAAACTGAAGATGAGAGTCTTGAGGATTATCTGGAAAGGTTTTTGTTTAGTGTCAAGAAGTCTAAGCATAGTACTCTGAATGAAGATTCCCTCAAATTGATATTTTTGAGGGGTATCAGTGATGAATGCACTGATTCCTTAGATCTCATGGGAGGAGGTGACATTACACAATCCACTTGGGCTAAAATAGGGGAAATTTGCAAAAAGTATTCCAGATCTACATCTAAGAAGAATAGGAGATTTAAGCCAGGGGCACCATTATCAGCATCTGAAACTGGAGTTTCTAGATTGGAACTTAGTCATTTGTTAAAAGACTTCAAGGAGGACATAATAAACAATATGGCTACCCAGTTGGATACATTGGCAGCTAAGAAGAAGCATGAGGAAGCTGATGCATTTCTTGCAGAATTATGTCCTCATTGTAAACAATGGAAGAAAGATTGCAGATGTAAGGTGGTTGCAAACATGGAAGTACCTGACTTCAAACCAATTCAAGGTGAGGACGAGCAAGTCTTCTATGTTGCTCAAAGAAGACCAAATTTTCAAAGACAAGATATGCCACTCGATCTACTTTCTTTTTTTGGTTATAGTGGTAATTCTTATGCACCAAACAACCAATGGGAACCACAGTATTCTCAAAATTTTGGTAAATATCCACATTGGTATGGGTCACAAGGCCAAGGGCAACAATTTGTTAATCAAGTTCCATAGTGGCAGCAGCCACAGGGGAACTGGTATCCATCTCAGGGTCAAGGGAACCAGTTTCAAGGGAATTGGCAACCTACCTCTCAATGGAGGGGAAACCAATCATGGCCAGCCCAAT
This sequence comes from Cryptomeria japonica, assembly GCF_030272615.1. NCBI lineage: Eukaryota > Viridiplantae > Streptophyta > Pinopsida > Cupressales > Cupressaceae > Cryptomeria > Cryptomeria japonica. Next base: position 651,640,369 of record NC_081407.1, on the reverse strand, counting down.
CTTCTAGATATTAGCCTCCTATTCAGCAGCTACAACCTCCTTCTTTAATGCCTCCCCTTGCAGCTACAGCTGCACCGCCTAAGCCAACACAGTTGCCTACTCAACTGGTGCCTAATCCAAATATCAAATCTCAACAACAACAACAAGAAGCTTATTCAGCTGATGCTAATCAATACCCAGCCTATTCTTTATCACTAGATGATATTCACCTCCGATCTGGGACAACTCTACCTAATCCCTCTCATCCAGTTATTACTGAGATACAAGAAGAGCAGACAATCTCTGACTCGAAAGATACAATACCTCAGAATCAAATATTACCACCATTTCCCCATAGACTGCAAGATAAAGAAGTTCCCACTGAACAATAGCAAAGCTTTGATATTCTAGATCAACTGAAGCACATTTGTGTTAAAATTCCATTGTTGCAAGCAATAAAGGATGTCCCTATATATGGTAAGGCATTGAGAGAGGCATGCCTAAAGAAACATAGTAGAAAGAAAAAGGATCCACAAACAGTGCATCTTATGGGTCAATTGGTTGATATCATGTTAGGTAAAATTGCAATTCCAAAGTATGTTGATCCAGGTAGTCTTGTTGTGAGTATAGTCATTAATGGCAGTCAAATAAGGAATGTTTTGATTGATTTAGGAGCAGCCATTAATGTAATGAGAAGGGAAGTAATGAAACATCTAGAGATCACTAGTTTAAGGACTACACCCACAGTTCTACAACTTGTTGATGGCTCTACAGTGAAACCTGACAGTATCATAGAGGATGTCATAGTTATTCTAGATTCCTAGGAATATCCTGCAGACTTTATTATTCTATCTCCAAAAGCAACATTGGGAGGATATCCAGTCATTTTGGGTAGACCCTAGCTTGCCACAGTTGATGCATATATAGGGTGTAGATCAGGAGACATGACTATTTTAGATGAAAGTTCTACAAAAACATTAGCCTTGTATTCTCCAGCACAACCACAGCTTGAGCAACAACAAGTTGTTTGGCCTACCTTGGGAGAGGAATCTAATAAAATGACTCTATTAATCACCTTATGATGATTAATCGAGGACCACTCCAGCAGATATATGATGAGGAATCAATTATTTATAAAATACTGATAAATGAATTCATAGAAGATCAAAAATTGCAAGAATTGGTTCCGAATATGGCAGGTCTGGACTTTCCTGCAGCCACTGATATTTTGCATACTTTGTCGCAACAAGAATTATCTTTTTCTCATTTTTCTGATATAAACCAGATTGATCTTACTATTAAGATAGAGGTGAAATTGAATAAATATTTGAATATCAATAGAGATCTATCAGATACTCAAAATGAGGGCCTTGTAGACTTGCTGAAGCTCCATAAAAATGCTTTTGCATGGGATTACAAAGATATGAGTGGGATTGATCTAGCAGTTTATACTCACCGAATTTACATAAAGGATGATTGTTGCCCACTTAGACAACCTCAAAGAAGAGTCAATCCTACCTTGAAGGAGATAGTTAAAGAAGAATTACATAAATTGTTAAAAGCAGGGTTTATCTATCCTATCACTGACAGTCAATGGGCATCACCTTTGGTGATAGTGCTTAAAAAAGGAGGCAAATGGAGAGTATGTGTTGATAATAGATCTCTGAATTTGGCAACAAGAAAAGACCATTTCCCATTGCCATTTGTGGATCAGGTATTAGATTCTCTTGCTGGTAAAAGATATTTTTCATTCCTTGATAGATTTAGTGGTTATAATCAGATACAGATAGCCCCAGAGGATCAAGAGAAGACAACATTTACTTGCCCATGGGGCACATATGCATATTCTATTCTTCCTTTTGGGTTGTGTAATACTCCAACCACTTTTCAAAGAGCAGTGATTAGTATTTTTTCTGATATTTCTCAAGATATTATGGAAATTTACATGGATGACTTCACAACTTATGGTTCTGAATTTGATCAAGCATTGGGTAATTTGAAGAAAGTGTTGCAGCAATGTGAAGACTACAATTTGTCTTTGAACAATGAGAAGTATTTTATTATGATGGAAGAAGGAATAGTCCTTGGCCGTCATATATCTGTACAAGGCATAAAGGTGGATCCGACAAAGATTGAGGTCATTCAGCATATTAATGACCCTGTAAAGCAAAAAGATGTGAGAAGTTTTCTTGGTCATGCTGGATACTACAGAAGGTTCATCAAAGATTTCAGTAAAATTGCAAGTCCCTTATATTCACTACTTACTAAAGATGCAAAATTTAAATGGACCCTAGCATGCAATGATGCTTTCTCAAAGCTTAAGCATGCTTTGACTCAAGCACTAGTTCTTAAGGGGCCAAATTGGTCTATACCATTCCAAATCCATATAGATGCATCTGATTATTCAATAGGAGCAGTGCTGGGACAAAAAATTGACAAGTTGGAAAATGCAATAAATTATATCAACAAGAATTTGCAGGGACCTGAATTGAATTATACAATTACTGAAAAGGAAATGCTAGTTGTCATATATGCCCTTAACAAGTTTAGACACTATATTACAGGGTATCCCATATTTGTGCATACAGATCATACTGTAATTAGAGATCTCATGAATAAGCCATCAATCACTAGTAGATTAGCTCACTGGTTATTGTTGATACAGGAATTTGATATCACAGTTGTTGATAAGCCAGGAAAGTCTAATGTGGTTGCAGATTATCTTTCACATCTTCAATTGAAGGAAGATTCTACAATGATAGATGACACTTTTCTAGATGAGCATTTGTTTCTCATACAGGCTCACACTCCATGGTATGTTGATATTGCCAACTATTTAGCTGCAGCTAAGATGCTAATTTCTTTTTCTCCTAAGGAAAGAAGGTTGCTAGTTGAGAAAAGTTTTAACTTTTCATGGATTGCTAATTGTCTATTTTATATTGGACCTGATCAAATCATGCGAAGATGTGTCAGAGAAGATGAAACATATGACATCCTTCATGCATGTCATGATGAACCATGTGGAGGTCATTTTGCTTCCAAAAGAACAACACTAAAAATACTTAATATAGGATATTATTGGCCCACATTACACAAGGATGCAGCTCAGTACACAAGGAAATGTGACATATGTCAATGAATGGGCAAACCCACAAAATCAAATGAGATGCCACTATATCCTCAAATATCTGTTACACCATTTGACAAGTGGGGATTAGATTTTGTTGGCCCAATTGATGCCCCTTCTAATGGCAAATCTTATATCTTAGTATGTATAGACTATGTAACAAAATGGGTAGAAGCTAGAGCCATGACACATGCAAGAGATAATAAGGTGGCTGAGTTTCTCTATGAAGAGATATTTACAAGATATGGAGTACCAAGGGAGATTGTTTCAGATCAGGGACCTCAATTTACATCAACCTTGATAAAAGCTTTGGTCAATGAATATAATATAAGACACAGGAAATCTACTCCATATCATCCATAGTCTAATGGACAAGTAGAGGTTACAAATAGAGATTTGGAGGTTATTCTTTCAAAAATAGTGTCTGTTTATAAGAAAGATTGGTCTCATCAGCTTTCAGAAGCAATTTGGGCATATAGAACAACTTGGAAAACACAAATTGGTTTCACACCTTTTGAGATGGTTTATGGCAAAACAACAATGATGCCTATTGAATTTGAACATAAAATCTTGAGAACAACTTTATAGCTAATTATGACATTGTCTGAAGCATAGAAATAATGCATTCAACAGTTAAATGCTCTTGATGAATGGAGGAAGATAGTTGTTCAACAGACAGAATTGATTCAAAATCAAAGAGCAAGATGTCATGATAAATATATCAGAGAAAAGAAATTCAAAGTTGGTGAATGGGAACTCCTGTATGATTCCAGATATAAAGATGCTATGGGAAAACTTCAAACAAGGTGGTTAGATCCTTATGAGATAGAAGAAGTTTTTCAAAATGGAGTAGTCCATTTGTCTACAATAGATCCTATTCGATTTAGACTCTTAGTGAATGGACACCACCTATGACTATATCACAAGCCAACTACTAGAGAGAAGTTCCTACAGCAGTTTGTTCCACAAAGTGACATAAAGGTTCCTGCAGCAACTGATGTGGATTTTGTAGCCACTCATGAGCTTCCTGTTGCAATTAAGCAGGCTAATAAAGGTAATGTTCCTGCAGCCTCTGTAGTGGACATAATCACTAGTTCATAATAAAATATTTCCATTTTATATGGGAATATTCTTCTCCGTACATAAAATTTCATCCACTACATTTCATCCCACGTTCTTACCTATCATTTCATTTCACTTCGCCTTCATTTTCATGCAATTGCAGGTACGTGTATATTGTATTTTATTTTAATTGTGCATTTATTAGTTCATTATGATTATATCCTATTTAAATCCACTCCACTACCTGAAATCTTGTCAGCTTGTGTGGACACGTGCTAGGTTAAGCTGGGGGGTTACCTTATGGTTCATTTTCCAATATGATTAATTATCAGTCCTTTTTGGTACCCCAAATCGATATGCTTCCCATCATTGCCGATTATGTTATTATTTCATGCAAGTGAATGATAAAGTCTACCGCCATAACTAAGATGTGTAAAGAGATTTCATTTTTAGCAATACTGTCAAATATTCCGGTTTAGCTGCAGAGGGAAAAATAAAAGAGTAAAAGATGGGCAGTGATCTAATTCACCATGAGCCAATGGTTCATGAAGGGTTGCTACAGGATGGTCTTTGTGAACAATATTTCTGAAACCACAGCTGGTTGGATTACTTCTTGAAAATTAGGGATTACAACGAAGAAATTGTTGCAGAATTCATGCATTCCTTTCATGAAGGGGAAGCTACGGTTAAAGGTTTTAGGGTAATTGCTATAGAACAACGAATAGCGGAAGTAATAGGGTTGCTATAGGAAGGAGAACTCTTTCCAAAATCAAAAGGCGCAAGGAGTGCCAGGGCAGAGTTCACAATTCCTACAGATGGACCTTTGATGGTGGATAGACAAGGAACTAGAAGGGTTTCTTTACCTGAACATTGGCCTCAGGTAGCTTTGTATATCATGAAGTATATTACATGTGAAGGAGGATATTCAAACCTACATTCACCTCATTTTAGGTTACTTAGTCATCTGCGGCATGGTCGGTGAGTTAATGTACCTAATTTTTTATATCATCTCATCTCTCCAAGTGCTTAGGAGATGCTAAAAAATGGAAATTGCTCTGTTAGCCATCATGGACTGGTTAAGCTACTTGTACAACGGTCCCTGAGAGATGTTTTGCAAATGGAATGGGGTTTATTTGAGGATATACTACAATTTCAAATTGAGAATGCCCCTATTGCAGATAACCTGTCGGTTGAAGAGGAGAATGTTGCAGAAGATCCTTCTAATGAAGATGAGGGTTTTCTTGTTGCTAAAGGAGCTGCAGTTATGATAGAAGAAAATATTGAAGTAGAGTCAATTGAAGAACAACCCTCTACTTCTCTTCAAAGAGATTCACCCATTCTACAAAGGGAAGGAAAGGGGTTAGAAAAGGATGAATCAAATGAAGAACTTGTTATCCAGCCGTAGGTAACTTAGATTCCTCTTGCAGCTAAGAGGTGTAGGACAAAAACAAAAACTCCTGTAGTCGTTCCAAAAGTGTATGTAAGGACAACAAGAAGGAGGACACAGAAGGCCCAACCTGTGAGTAATCTAGTAGAGGTTATTGCAGTAGAAACTTTAGAGGAAGAAAACCCTATGGAGGAAGAAATTCAAGAACACCCTGTGGAGGAAGAAATTCAAGAACACCTTGTAGAAGAAGAAATTCAAGAAGAGGTTGTTACTAATAAACTAGCAAATCTTGCTTCTCTCGCATTGAAATGTGAAGAAATTGTTGAGGATGTTCTACAACAACCTGAAGAAAATATGGGAGATATGCCAGCCTAGAATGAGGAGTTTATTGAAGAAATCCCACGGTCTAAGGTAGGACCTATTAGACCTCCTTCATCCCTAAGTAGTTTATCTATTGCTTTAACATTTTATAGGCAATGGGAAATAGAGAAGGATAGGTTGCAGGGGATAATTAATAAGCAGCAAAAAGAGATTGAAAAGAGAGATAATAGAATTGAGGAATTAGAAGCTAAGGTAGAAGTGATTTATGGTATGATTCCTGAGTTGATGCAGTGTAGGGCTCCCCCAAGAGTTTATGCAGTACATTTGAAAGAGCAGTATCTGAACCTTAGACTAAATCGCATTGTTAGGGACCTTAATCCATCCTTGGAAACACCTGAAGAATTCTATTATGCTTATCAAATCTCTCCTCCTGCTATGAAGAATTTGTTATGTGAGTTATACTTACATAACTATGTTGTACCCCAAGATAGGGAATGGAATCCTTTATTGTATATTGGGGATATCCATATCAAAGCTTTAATGTCATGGATCCAAAATGAGATTATCATTGGGCCACAAGCCAGGGAGTATGATAAATTAGAGTTTGACTGTCCATTACCATTGAGAAGGGAATCAGAAGCACTAAGGGTTCTTTATTATGATTGGCAAAAGTTACTGATAAGAGATGATGTTAGGAATATAGTACTTCGAATGAGAGAGGAAGCCTATCAAGTGTATGAGCATTTGGTTCAAATTGATAGGACAACCACAATGAAAGGGTTAGCTTAACGCTAGAATAATCTACCAAAACATTTAAAATAGGGAGAACCTCACTCACTTCAGAATTTTCATGCAGCCATACAAAGAGCCCCCAGATACATACAGTTAGGCAGAGAGAAAGCCAACAACTAACTTCCATTGATCTTTCAACCTCCGATCCTTATGTGGCCACTTTTGGCATGCCAACCAATAGAGCAGAATTATGATGCAGTTGCAGAAGAAACAATTAGATGGTCCAAGTTGGAAAGAATGAAAAGATTTTATTGGAATTTGGCTTCCAAGGGAACAGGACAGGACACTGTTGGTGATTTCAGAGTTTGAGCAAAAATCAGAAATTTTCCTTTTGCTGCAGGATCAACAAACCCTTAAAGTTGGGGGGCATGATAAGTTGATACTTTGACATGTTTTTTTAATCAAAACTCTTAGGTTATTGGCATCTTTTGGGTTGCATTTTGATAGTAAATGATTGTGAATTGAATATATGTAATCCATGTGTTAAACCTAAACTTATGAAATCATGTTTGAACTTTGTCCGTTAATTCCTGCAACCAAGTGATTTGTCCCTATTGATATACATATTATTTAGGATAATGTCATATGTGAGTTAATGAATGTATTAATTGAGTAAGATATGTATGCATGCCCTTGTATGTTGTTCTTGTTTAGTGCAGATGATAAATGATGTTGCGATGGATGATTTCCTTGCCTGCCCAAAGACTGAAGAATCACGTACAGGTAACTAGAGATCAAACTGAAGGGGATCTGAGCAAGCACAATGTATGGAATAATTGGAGCAGTCATACTTCACTATGGGAGTTTAACTCTAGTGCGTATTGAATTTGCATAATATTGCTATGGCGTGCAAAGACTGTGGTTTGGTTTTGATCCACTGACTATTCCTGCAGCCAAGCTCTAATTATCTCCTTCATCTGACATTCATCCGCCTCTTCTTTTGGGCGTGATTTGAGTTGTACATTGTAGTTTATCTTTTATTTATAATAAGCTCTTCCTTTTTCTGAGAGGTTAGAGAAAAATAGAAAGGAATTGAGCAAAGAGTTTTTGAAAGCATTCTAGAGTTTTATTTTAGAACATGTAATCGATTTCATAATGAAATAAAGTAAAGATATGTTGTTCTGATTTGTTAAAAGTATTTTGCTGAAAGTTTGATATCACTTATCCAAGGGGGCCCACTTGGTGAGTGATCCTGTGTTTATGTTCATTAAAGTTCATTTTTACCTAGTTGTAGTAGAAGTTCATGACTGGATTGTTCCTGCAGCCGAGATAGAACGGTGTGATTTCTGTTATTTACATTAGATCAATTTAGAATTGTTTTATAAAGCTTTCATATAGCCTTTTATGTTTTCCATTCTTGCCTTTCCTTTTTGCATAATGTTAGTTACTGCAGCAATGTAGAATAACCATTTAAGGAGCTTAGTGCATATATATTGCAGACCCATTTCAAGCTTTGCGTTCCTGGATGGATAACTAAATGAACACCAGCCATGAAAATAGTAAACTCTACCATATGAATGTCCAAACTTTGACTTGAGATTTCAATTAGAGTAATTATTATCATTATAATTGGGGTGGACAAGGAGCTGCACTCTTATGCAGAGGATGAACCTAAACCTAGTTCACCCAGCTATTGGTTCATTTTATTTTTCATGAATGGTATGCACAAGTCATCATTTTAAAAATATATAAAAATTAAAGAAAAGGTCAATTTGTTAACCAACAGATTTTTGGCAACTCTGCTAGGAAGTCAAATAACAAGATTAGTTGTCTGGTTGCAGGATACAAAGAATTGTATTGTGAAATTTTAAGAGTCTATCTAGTTCTATTAAAACTTTTGCTTTGTGAATAGACTAGAGCCAAGAAGATACACTAGGTCTCAGAGGTGTGAAGGAATAGTTGACTCTATTTTTCAATAATTGCAAAACCTAAATTTATAGCCATCCTTTTCACCTAAGAGATGGGCAAGGAGTACGCCTCCTTCTCCATCCCCTTCATTTCTTGTGTCTACCATTTGTCAAGCCTTAACCCTACACGGTGTTTCCTTACCAATTGTAATCAATCCAACACCTCTTAATATAATTCTTCTGATGGCAGTAGATAACCCTTGGGGGGGCGCAGTAGGTCCATTGAACCTTGGTCTGAATTTGAATGTGTTGGTGTAAATAATTATTCATCATGGATATTATTACACTTACTTAAGTTGACTTAGGATAATGCATTTCATAGTAGTTTGGATATGAGACACTTGGGTGTTTGTGCCACATTGGGATAGTGTGTGTAGGAGAAATTTCACCTTTTATGGTGTTGATCTTGTTATTACACTATCATATCCACTTATTGTGGAGTGATAATTCCACCTTCGGTGGGTGATCCACCTCATGTGGAATATTATATTATTTCTCCTACCTACCCACACCTATTTCCTACCTACCCTTTTTTCTCATTGAGCCACATGTCATATTTGTGTGCTCATACATCCATATGGCCTTGCCTATATAAGCAAGCTCATCTGCATTGTATGTAACAACTATTGAACTATTGAATCATTTTCTATTGATGAGAATATAGTTTATTCTTGTCCTATATTGTGTCTCTATTTTGTACATTTCATTGACCTCTTGATCTTGACAAAATCCAACATGGTATCAGAGCCATTGGGGCTTCATTGATTCATCTTGAAGAGGCATTATTGTGATGTCAAGAGGCAGATCTAAGGAGAAGCATCTTTTGGAGGTGTCCTAGACCAGATCCAACCCCGCCATTGCGTCCAGAAGGCCGTTTCCATGAATTTTGGTTATAAAGTCAGCCTATTTTGGTGAGAAATTTTTTTCTCCAATTTTGCTATATTCGTACGGATTTTCAATTTTTTTATATAATTTTTCGAAAAACAAAAAAAATAAAATTTCTTTGCGAAAAATTCCGAAAGCAAAAAAAAATTGAGAAAAATCAAAATAAAAATAAAAAATCAAAAAGTGGCTTTTTGGGGGTCCGCAGACCCCACCCCCCCATGACCCACAGGTTGCAGGTCTGTCAGAATGTACCTGTCAGAACTGAGCACGTGACGCCACCGGTACCTGCCTCTGTCACCATTGCAGACTGCAGCGCCACCCATACCTTGGTCTCCGCTTAGCACCCGCTCCTCCCGCACGCTAGCTCCTCCTGCCCGCCGCCGAAGACTCTGGTTCTGCTACCGCCGCACACAGGTTTCCTCCCCGAGCACCTCTCTTCCTGGCACCAGCTTCGATGCTTGCTACCTCCACCTCTGGCGACGCTGACTGCCGGTGGCTGAGACCTCTGGTACCGCCCACCGGCCATAGACCCCGCCACGCGGACACAGGTCAACCAAACCGGCGAACCCGCGTCCACCACGTGGCAGGCGACCACTGGCCCACGGGTACCTTCCATACTATCCTTACACTGACACATACGCATAGACCACCACATCATCTGCCAAATCAGTCTGTCCAGTCAGTAAATCCGTACGGTACAGAATACACAGTCATCCTGTGTAGTCACCTGCCACGTCATCCGTCCATTTTGTGACGGTCATATGACTGTCAAATTTAACCTAGTGAATTGCTGACATCAATGCCACATCAGCAGGGTTTGAAAATTTTTGGACCCCTTCTCATTTGCATTTTTGATTTTGCAGTTCAACTTCAAATGGCTATAACTTGTTCATTTTTGCTCCTTTTTGGGTGCAATTTTTTTTGAAATGGGCTAGAATTTCATGCTCTCCGCAGTGGTAAAAGAATTTTTGATTTTGATTCATTTATTTTTCAGAAAATGCATTTTTTGGTGACTGTACCTGAGTAATCCCAGTTTTTGCAACTTCAGAGGCTTCGTTTGGGGTCATAAGACCTCCTTTTCAGGTGCCGTTTTTTTTGAAAGTGCGTATTTTTTTGTCTGATTTCACATGATTCTATTAGATTGATGCCATTGTAAGTAGAAACTATACTTTAAGATCTTGGCCATTTTTGGCTCTCTTGGTACTTGTATATTTGCTTGAATCTCAGTTAGATTCATTGAACTATTGATTGAAGTCTCTTGTATCTCATTTGAGAAGTTGTAAAATTTGCATCATAAGTCCACTTTGCCTTGTTTTGCAAGTGGCTCATTGTAATCGCACTAAGTATAAAGTGCCAAAATCATCACTTTGGGGGGGTGTATCTTGTGATTTTGTGCTCTTGTTTTCCTTCCTTTTTGCTGCTATGGGTTCTTCTAAATTTCCTCTCTTAACTCCACATAATTATACTACTTGGAAAATTGATGCATGGAATAAACATATGGGAAAAGGTCTCACTCATTACATTGATGGAACTATTGTTGCTCCTGCTGATCCTAAGGTTGATCCAGTTGGTCACTTGGATTGGCTCACTAAAAATATCATGGCAATTGGTACCTTAAGAAATTATGTATCAAAGGATCTCATTTTTCATATTGAAAAGTGTACTCTAATCAAGGATGCTTAGCAAAAGTTTCAAGACTTGTATGGTCAAGTTGATGAGATTAGGGGATATCAAATTGATAGTGATCTCACCATGTTGGATCCCAAAAACTTTGATACTATACAAGATTATGTCACTAAGGCAAATGAGTTGAGGGCACAAGTCAAAGATTGTGGCATTGATAAGAAGGATACTCAATTGATATTCAACTTGATAGGGAAGCTTCCACAAGAATATGCAACATTTGTTTCTAGTTTCCAAACCCATAGGATGACAATGGGTTCAAGCTACAAAATGCCTACATTTGATGCTTTCAATGAAATGTTGATGATGGAACAAACTAGGTTGATAAGCATGGGCATTCTTAAGGCTTCTAAGTCTCAAGCATTAGTGGCAAATCAAGGGAACAAAGGAAATCAAGGAAAGGACAACTCAAACAAGAAGAAATGGCAATCAAAGCCTAAGGAAAAAGCACCATCTTCTCCACAACAAGGAGATTCATCCTCTTCCAAGAGAGATAATTCACCAAAGAGGGAAAGACCTACTTGTGCTTATTGTAAAAAGATTGGTCATGAGGAGCATCGTTGCCATTCTAAGAAGATTGATGAACTCACACATATCATCAAAAAGCATAACATTGATTTGCCTAAAGTCTACAAGAAGGATGATTCATCAACTTCCACTTCCTCACATTCAAAAGGAAAAGGGCAAGCATTCATGGCTTCTACAAGTGGGAAGACTCACTCTTTTGGAACAAGAAAAGGAAAAGCTCTATGTGCTACTATCAATCATGATTCAGAGAGATGGCTTCTAGATTCAGGGGCTTCTCATCATATGGCATCTTCGCAGTCTATGTTCTCTACATTTGAGCCTTGCACCATGCCACAGATTTTAATGGGCAATCATACATACATGGATGTGATTGGGAAAGGATCTATTGACATTGGGGATAACTCCTTCAATGATGTGTTGTGTGTACCTCACTTGACAAACAATCTCCTTTCTGTCTATCAAATCACACATGGTGCAACTAAGAGAGTTGTGGAGTTCACACCTGACTCAATTTTCATTAGAGACATGGAGACTAGAGCTATCATTGAAACTGGGGTGGTTGATCATGCATCTCAGTTATACTCCTTTTCAGAATTTGTTGATGATGATGATTTGACATTTGATGATTCTACACATGATGATCACACTTCTTGTGATGGTTCAATTTTTGAGGAGAACTTTGGACACTTGAACATGGGGATTCTCACATGTAGCCCCATTCTTGAGTCTTGTATTTCATCTCCTCGTATTGATATCACATCACCTATTGCACCTGATGATGTAGATAGTGCGACAGTTTTGCCTTCATGTGATTCAGTGCAGCAGGATATTCATTGTCTTCCAGCTTCAGATTCATGGGATGATTGCTTGACAGATATTACAGATTTGTTTGTGGAATCCTACATTGTAGATTTGGGAGACATCATTGATGACATTCATCTTCTCTTTGATGAAGATGATCCTTCTTTGATTGTTGCAAGGGCACACTCTGACCCTCTTGTTCATTCTCTACATGATCATTCTTTCGAGGTTGACATGATTGTGGATACTTATGTATAGCAGTTGGAGTAGGTCTCTTTATTTTTTGAGGAGACATGTGAATCTCTGGGACATGTTCTACATCCATCTCCACTAGATCTTGGAGTGCCTTTTTCAGCAGTGTGGCACAGTTTACCACCTTTGGAGGGGGTATCTTTCAACATCGACATGGGGACACTTGAGCAGTTTTCAGAGATTTCTTTCATCATGAGTTTTCTTCATACATCTTCCCTTCATGATTGGGGAGACTTCATGGATACACCTTTGGTTTTGTTTCTTCCTAAGGGGAGGAATGTTGTTTGACGTTCGTGGAGCAGTTTCTTCATACATCGAGCTTCTATCATTGGTGCAGATTCTCCATTGAGGGGGGGTCACAGTTTGACTTCTCTTCTTCTCTCATATGGGGGGGACTTTTTGCTCACATGGGGTTTTGTTCCTCACATTCTTCTATGAGAGTTCTCTTGTATAGCTTTCATCTCTCTTTTGGGGGAGGGTTTTTTCCCATTGGGTTTTTCTCTCTTTCCCCACTTTGTGAGAGGTTTCATTGCATTGGTTTGCATGCATTTGCATTTGTACATGGGTACCTAACATGGCCTCATAGCCAGGACCCATCTTGCATTGCTTAGTTGCATTGTAGACTTAAGTGCATTCCCCTAAGTTGCACTTAAGGGGGGGTGTTGGTGTAAATAATTATTCATCATGGATATTATTACACTTACTTAAGTTTACTTAGGATAATGCATTTCATAGTAGTTTGGATATGAGACACTTGGGTGTTTGTGCCACATTGGGATAGTGTGTGTAGGAGAAATTCCACCTTTTATGGTGTTGATCTTGTTATTACACTATCATATCCACTTATTGTGGAGTGATAATTCCACCTTCGGTGGGTGATCCACCTCATGTGGAATATTATATTATTTCTTCTACCTACCCACACCTATTTCCTACCTACCCTTTTTTCTCATTGAGCCACATGTCATATTTGTGTGCTCATACATCCATATGGCCTTGCCTATATAAGCAAGCTCATCTACATTGTATGTAACAACTATTGAACTATTGAATCATTTTCTATTGATGAGAATACAGTTTATTCTTGTCCTATATTGTGTCTCTATTTTGTACATTTCATTGACCTCTTGATCTTGGCAAAATCTAATAGAATGATTTACCTAAAGGAGTGAGGGATCATTTGCCTAAATTTAGTGGTGATGGGAAGGTCAAAGTTGATGAACATTTGAATGCATTTAATGTTGCATGTGGTATAATAGCTGTCCAACATGAAGATGTTGTAGTAAGGTTGTTTGTACAAACATTAACTTGAACCATTGCAGATTGGTTTTATTATTTGCCAAACAATGTAATAACAAACTTGCAAGATTTCAAAACTAGATTTGAAGTTAGGTTCAAGGTAGCAGAGGATGAGCATTCCCTTTTGGCTCAGTTAGCTCAATTCAAAAAATAAATCCCTAAATCTGTGAGAGATTTCATGGCTAAATTTAACAAAATTGTTCATAAGATTCCTGCAAATCAGAAACCTTCATATGATAACTTGAAATGGTTTTTATAAATTCTATGCCCTCAGAGATAAGTTTCTTGATTCAAGGACAAAGAGTTGCAACTCTGAGTGATGTTAAAACACTTGTTGTTGAATTAGACGATGACTTGATTATTGTGGGAAAATGGAAGAGAGAGATTCAGGTGGCAAATTCTCAACCCTCTACCTCTTCAGACCCTGTAATTCATGTTGGTATTTTTGTATGGTTTTTTCATTAATATCAACACCTACTAACACTTATCAACTCTGGCACTTTGAAGAATCGACAATGTTCACCGGCAAGCAAGTGACTTATGCATAGTCACCGGTATTTGGTACACCGACAGGATATAATGTTCACCGACACTTGGAATGATATGGAAAACACCTGGTTATGTCAAAAACATCATTTGGACACTTTTTCTTGGATATTTGTTCATTGGTATATTCGTAATTGCATATTTTTTGTTACCGACAAATAGGTCCAGGATAAGCACTGACAGGCTTATCTATTCCAGATCAACACGACACGCTTTGGAGATGATTTTGTTGTTATTGTAAATGAATCAAGACGACATGTTGAATCCGTTATTGCATCAGTTATTGATTTACTTGTAAAATGTTTTATTGTAATATCTTTTAGTAGCCGACCTACTAAAATTAGTCTTAGGTTATGGTATATATGTAAGATCTTATTTGTAAGATCGATATGCGATAAGGATAAGGAATTGTAAGAAGGTAATGTGAGAATAAGAAGAGCTATACACACAGACATCATTTGAAGGTAGAGCAAGGTTTTTGTGAAGACAATCAGAACTACATCGGTACTGAATCCAACATAGAAAGATGCTAATTTGAGCAGTACATTCTTATTGGATTTAACCATCCAATTGTAGTTAGTGTGACTCCTATTTGTGTTTGAGCAGTGAGCTCTAGGCGCTTGGCCTTTCTACATGTGCAGACCCCATTTTTATACACATACTATCTACAATAGTATCATCTGATTGTGGGTAAGGTTTCCCACCATGTTTTTTCCCCTCACAGGGTTTCCACGTACAAATATTGGTGTTATGTGTTGTGGATGTTATTATCTTTCTATTTCATGCATTAATCTTTACCAGTACTGAATTAATTGATAAAACCATCTACCGACATAAAAGTATGGTTTATCAGTATTAAGCATTAAAGTTGGTTAAATTGTTTTTGGTTGAATTTATTTGACAACTGATTCACCCCCCTGTTAGTTGTCTCTAGGACCTAACAATTGGTATCAGAGCGTAGTCCTCTTTTGCAGAAGTTTAACAACTTGAGAGCCAATGTCTACTAACTATTTCAGGAAGGACAGTCCAAAACTTGATGGAACCAACTATGGCATATGGAAGATTAGAATGGAGACACATTTGAATTGCATTGGAAAGGACATATAGGAAGTTACAAAGAATGGCTATACTACTCCTACTCCTGGTCAGCCTAATCCACCTACCTTAGGAAAAGATGAGGAAAATGATTGCAAAGCTAGAGAAGCACTTTTGAGCGCATTATCAGATTAGCAAATCATGGGATTATTAGAAAGATCAACTACTAAAGCTATTTGGGATCACTTGGAAACATTGAATGAAGGAGATTCCATAGTCAAAATTGCAAAACTTGAAAGCTTCCAGGTCAGGTATGAAAATCTGAAAATGGAAGAAGATGAAAGGATTTCTACTTTTATGGAAAGAGTTAATGAAATTGTTTTGGGTATTAAATGTTGTGGAGGAGCCTTAAGCGAAGATGAAATAGTTTCAAAAGTTTTAAAAGGATTGCCGTCGGTATATAAAATGAAGGTTACTGCTATAAATGAGTTGAGAACAATGCCTAATACATCAGTAACTAGGGATACATTGATTGGAA
This sequence comes from Cryptomeria japonica, assembly GCF_030272615.1. Lineage (NCBI taxonomy): Eukaryota > Viridiplantae > Streptophyta > Pinopsida > Cupressales > Cupressaceae > Cryptomeria > Cryptomeria japonica. The sequence goes on along the minus strand of NC_081407.1, from coordinate 651,624,227 downwards.
AACTTTCAGCTTTTTAAATTGAGAAATTTGGTCCTGTTGCTACTATAAAGACAGATTTAGCTTTTAAGGCATCAACATCATCTGCACCATCATTTGACAAGCCTGATTGGAAAGCCTTTTATGCAAGAGAACTTGAGGAAAGCAAGAGATAAAATGAAGAACTTGAAGCACTATTTGCAAGAAAAATGCCTAAAGGTCTAGTTGGAAGTAAGTATGAAGGTAAAGCACCCTTTAAATGATTTAACTGTAATAAGATTGGTCATATGGCTTCAAGATGCCCTGATAGAAATGCTAGACTAAGAGAAGAAGCTAGAAGAACATACAAGCCTAACCCTGAATATCAGAGATACAAATTTAAGAAGGATGAAGATAAATCTTGTTATCTTGTTGATGAAGGAGTCACTGATGATTCTGATGAAAATCCAACAAACAATGGATGGGTTTTTGTTGCTATAACAAAAGATCAACTGACACCTACTTCTCAACTGGTAGAATATGCCCTGGAAGCTAAAATTGAAGTTAAGGATGAATGGATCATTGATTCAGGATGTTCACATCACATGACTGGTGATAAAGGTAAACTCTTGAACTTTTAGGAATATAATGGAGGCCTAGTAAGATTTGGAGATGACAAAGCTTGTTTGATCAAAGGAAAAGGTACAATATCTCTTGATTGTAAGCATAATACTGACTATGTTTACTATGTAGAAGGTTTAAAGTATAATCTTTTGAGTGTTGGTTAATTAGTTGAGAAAGGATTTCAGTTATAATTCAAGAATGGTAAATGCAAAATTATGAACAAAACTAGTTTGGAAATTGCAACTGGTAATCAAACTAGAGGCAACATCTTTCATTTGAATAACAATGAAAAGAAATGCTTGATTGCACACATTGATGAAAGTTGGCTATGGCATAAGAGACTCTGTCATGTAAATTTTGATTGCATGGTAAAAATTAGTACTACTAAGGCAGTTAGAGATTTACCTCACAATCTGGTATGTAAGGAATGTCAATTTGGAAAACAAGTTAGAGTAGCTTTTAAATGTATTCCAGAAAAATCAAACAATGCTCTTGACTTAATTCATATTGATTTATGTGGTCCAGCTAGAACTAAAATTTTACAAGGTGATAGATATTTCATGCTAATCATTGATGACTATTCTAGAATGTGTTGGGTTACTTTTCTTAGAGAAAAATCAGAAGCACTTGGGAGGTTCAAACTATTCAAAGCAATGGTAGAGAATGAAACTAGTAAGAAAATCAAATGTCTGAGATCAGATCAAGGAGGTGAATTTACATCTAAGAAATTTAATGCATTCTGTGAAGTGAATGGAATCAGAAGACATTATCAGCACCCCAGACACCACAGTAGAATGGAGTTGTAGAAAGGAAAAATAAAACTATCTTGGATGCAACTAGAAGTATGTTATTTGAAGAAAATATTCCACATGTATATTGGAGAGAGGTAGTAAGCACAACGGTCTATACGTTCAACAAAGTTCACATCAAAGGCGAAACTGGTAAGACCCCTCATGAACTATGGTTTGGCATTACTCCTACTCTTAAATATTTGAGAATATTTGGTAGTAAATGCTATATTAGAAGAGATGAGTATATTGGCAAATTTGATCCTAAAAGTGATGAAGGAATATTTCTTGGTCATTCATCTAAGAGCAAGGCATACAGATGTTTTAACAAAAGATTGCAGAAATTTGTTGAGAGTACAAATATGAAGATTGATGAACAATTTAGAGGAACTTCAAGGTATATAGACTCTGAATCGGCAACAAAAATACTAGAAAATGAACCTACATTGAATCAACCGGTACAAAATGAAGATCCAGTTACACCGGTATCATCTAAAAATTCCACTATAATTGAGGAACAATAGCAAATAAAGACACCCCAGTATGTAAGACTGAATCACTCTGAAGATCAGATAATTGGAAATAAGTATAAAGGAGTTATGACAAGAGGAAGACTGAAAAATGAAGAGGTATGTCTTATTTCTCAAATTGAACCATCATCAATTAATGAGGCATGTGAAGATAAACACTGGATTAAAGCTATGGAAGAAGAATTAGAGCAAATTGAGAAGAATATCACATGGACATTAGTTCCCCGACCTAAAGACAAAAATGTGATTGGAACTAAATGGGTATTCAGAAATAAACTTAATGAAGATGGTAAAGTAATCAGAAATAAAGCAAGACTAGTGTGTAAGGGATATTCTCATAAAGAAGGAATTGATTATAATGAAACCTTTGCACTGGTAGCTAGAATTAAAACAGTTAGATTATTCTTGGCTTTTGCAACACACAAGAACTACAAAGTATATCAAATGGATATTAAATGTGCATTTTTGAATGGAGATCTTGAAGAAGAAGTTTACATTGAGCAACTTGATGGATTTTCTTTGACAGATAACAAAGATATGGTTTGCAGGTTAAGAAAAGCTTTGTATGGGTTGAAACAAGCTCCAAGAGCTTGGTATGCTAGATTGGATAAGTATCTTTTGAAGATTGGATTTTCTAAAGGTAATACTAACAACAACTTATACTATAAAGTGACTAATGATGTCATCTTGGTTATAGAAGTTTTTGTTGATGATATAATCTTTGGAGGAGAAGATGGATTATGTAAAGACTTTTCTATTGAAATGTAGCAAGAATTTGAAATGTCTATGATTGGAGAAGTAAAATTCTTTTTAGGATTGCAGATTTCATAGACTGATAAAGGTATATTCTTGAGTCAATCCAAGTACTTAAAGGAGTTACTAAAGAAATTTGGGATGGAAAACTCTAAACTAGTAAGCACACCTATGACTACAAATGACAAATTATCACTAAGGGGTGAATCTACACTTGTTAATCCGACTAGGTACAAATCTATGATTGGAGGTTTACTGTATTTAACACAAACCAGACCTAATATTATGAATGAAGTATGTATTGTTTCTAGATTTTAGAGTAATCCTAGAGAAAATCACGAGTCAACAGTAAAAAGGATTTTCTGGTACTTACAAGGCACTACAAATCTTGGTTTATGGTATCCTAGAGATGAAAACTTTGAATTATGTGCATACACAGATGCAAATTGGGTAGGAGATGTGGATGATGGAAAAAGCACCACCAGCGGAGCGTTTTTTCTTGGAAATAGACTAGCTTCTTGGTTGAGTAAGAAACAAAGTTGTACATCCTTATCAACAGCAAAATCAGAATATGTTGCAGCAACAACTAACTGTACACAAGTACTATGGCTTAAACAAATGTTGAAAGACATAAAGGTAAAATCCAAGGAACCTATAACTATCTATTGTGATAACACTATAGCAATTGATATATCTAAGAATCCAACACTACACTCTAAAACCAAACATGTTTCTATCAAACTGAATTTTCTAAGGAAAAATGTTGAAGCAAAAGAAATAAAACTGGTTTATGTGAATACTAAAGAGCAGATTGCAGATATTTTCACTAAACCTCTGCCTAAGGAGACCTTTGAATATCTTAGAGACCAGCTTGGGGTCATACCCCCACCGGTAGAGACTTGGACAGTTGATGTTTGTCATCAATCAACAGAATTAACAGAGAAATATTTTACTCCAGCTTTGATGAGGAAGCTACTTCTCAGGGGGAGTAGTTGGTATACTGAATTGGTTGGTATTTTGTATTTGAACCTGGTTTTGTGTTCATTTTGGCATTTGATGTCAAAGGGGGAGAGATATCTATCGAAAAACACATTATCTTATGGGGAGAGATTATTCATTTGGGAGAAAGATTAATACTTTGAGATGATAGATTACTCTTTATATCTAAGTTTTTGATTTTTGGTTATGATCTCTTTTGGGAGATTGTTGGTTTTTGGTATCTGGCATTTCTGTTTTGGCACTTTGATGGTTTTTCCATCTTGTGTTGCCATCAATGCCAAAGGGGGAGATTGATGCTATTTTGGTATGGTTTGTCATTGATGTCAACACCTACTAACACTAATCAACTCTGGCACTTTGAAGAATCGACAATGTTCATCGGCAAGCAAGTGACTTATGCACAGTCACCGGTAGGATATAATGTTCACCGACACTTGGAATGATATGGAAAACACCTGGTTATGTCAAAAACATCATTTGGACACTATCTTGGAGATTTGTTCACTGGTATATTCGTAATTGCATATTTGTTGTTACCGACAAATAGGTCCAGGATAAGCACCAACAGGCTTATCTATTCTAGATCATCATGACAGACTTTGGAGATGATTTTGTTGTTATTTTAAATGCATCAAGTCAACATGTTGAATCGGTTATTGCATCGGTTATTGATTTACTTGTAAAATGTTTTATTCTAATATCTTTTAGTAGCCGACCTACTAAAATTGGTCTTAGGTTATGGTATATATGTAAGATCGATATGTGATAAGGATAAGGAATTGTAAGAAGGTATATAAGAGAATAAGTAGAGCTATACACATAGACATCATTTGAAGGTAGAGAAAGGTTTTTGTGAAGACAATAAGAACTACACCGGTACTGAATCCAACATAGAAAGATGCTAATTTGAGTAGTACATTCTTATTGGATTTAACCATCCAATTGTATTCAATGTGACTCTTATTTGTGTTTGAGCAGTGAGCTCTAGGCGCTTAGCCTTTCTGCATGTGTAGACCCCATTTGTATACAGATACTATCTGCAGTAGTATCATTTGATTGTGGGTAAGGTTTCCCACCGTGGTTTTTCCCCTTATAGGGTTTCCACGTAAAAATATTGGTGTTATGTGTTGTGGATGTTATTATCTTTCTATTTCATGCATTAATCTTTACCGGTACTGCAATTAACTGATAAAACTGTCTACTGGCATAAAAGTCTGGTTTACCAATATTAAGCATTAAAGTTGGTTAAGTTGTTTTTGGTTGAATTTACTTGACAACTAATTCACCCCCCCTCTCAGTTGTCGTCGGGACCTAACAATTCAAAGACTTATGAATGATGTAATAATACTTAAAAGACAGTTACCCAAGGCTAGTACATCTTATTCATAGCCTTATCAAGACATACCAAAGAGGATTACAAATCAATCCATGGGAACTGGGAATAAAGCCTTACAATTACCTCTGGCTCAACAAAGATTAGCTATTGAAGCTCCACCACATAAGGGAAATATGTGTGTCTTCATCTCATTGATGATCATGATGGTAATTCTTCTCTAGAGATGGCGCGGTATGCACAAATGATAAATACAAGAGAGACCATAAGTGAACTTGGTCCAGAAGAAGAAGTCCATGGGCAACCAAGCAACTCTAGAATACACTTCCTGGAGTACGAATCGGATTCAGACAAAGGAGGTGATATATTCATAACCCTCAGAGATCCTTCTTGTGCCATCCTCACTAGAGGTCAGCATTAATCTAAAAATATAGGTACCACAATCTTTCCCAAAATTGTAGCTAAAGGTAAGGAACCTTTGAACTGGAACTTGGAGAATGGTTCAAGATTTCAAGAGGTTCAGACGTTGAAGTGTGATGACCCTAATTCTTCTTTTGATATTGTTGAATTTTGTAAAGCATAAAAAATTTAGATTTCTCCTATTGAATATCTTAGGCTGAATCCTAAAGAATTAGAGAAATTGATTAAATATGTTCAAGGGGAAACCACTCAGTTGCAATACATCAGCTCACCATTGACTAATTTTGAGTCTTTGCAGGATGAAAAAGATACCAAGTCTATAGAGTTGTCTAGTACTATTCTAAAGACATTAGCTAATGAACCAATTGAATCACCATTAGTACCTGACCAAAATCTCGAGCCATTCTATGTGTCCTTATTTATCAATGGTTTTAAACTTAATAATTGCATTATTGATTTTGGGGCTTCTGATAATATTATGCCTTCTACACTTGCAAAAGCGTTAGGTATTTCACTCACTAAAACATTTGGTAAATTCTATTCAATGGATTCAAAGAAAATTCCTTTATTAGGTCAAATCAAGGATGCACAGGTTGCTCTGGCGGTACATCCTAACAAGAGAGTGAAGTTGACTATTCTAGTTGCTAATATTCCCACAAGTTATGGAATGTTGTTAAGAATGACCTTTTGTAAGGATTTGGGAGGAGAAATTAAAATGGATTGGTCTGAGGTGCTAATCCCCATTGGTAAAAAAAAAATTTCTCTTCAACTAAACCAAAGTCCAAGTACATTGTTTTTCCCTCTAATGACCCAAAATCACAAATATTGTATCATGAATGTGATTTTGGTAATTACTTGCTCTTCTCTGATGATAAGAAAGGTACACCAAAAGATGTAGTTGACCCTATTGCAGGCTTATGGGAGATGGAATTTGATGGTAGTTGTGCATCGACTAGATCTGGTGCTGGAGTGGTGCTCATTTCCCCACGAGGTGAAAAGATTCCTTTTTCTTTCAAACTAGAATTTAAGAACACTAATAACATTGTAGAATATGAGGCATTGTTGTTAGGAGTAGAGCAAGCTAGGAAAAGGGGAATCAAATTGTTGTGTGCCAAAGGTGATGCATAATTGATTGTTAAATAGGTAGGAGATATCTTCTCGATAAATAATGAAAGGCTCAGACATTATAGGAACCGAGTCTGGGATGAGATTGAATATTCTGATGCTTTTTCAATTGAAGCAATTACTAGAGACCAAAATTTCCGAGCAAATTTTTTAGTAGTGTCGACATCTCTGTTGCTCCCACATCCTGACTTTGGTATAGATGTTTACAAGATTAAAGTTGTATGTCGTCCTAATGTGCCTAACAATTCAAATTTTTGGCAAGTGTTTGGAAATGATAAACACAAACCAATTCTTGCAAAATGCTGAAATGTTTGCCTCCTCTTTCTTTGAAGGTTTTGAGAATGAACGTAATGATTTTTGCCCAAATTTAAGGGAAAGCCTTAAAAAGGAAGTTGTTCAATTGAAGGGAAATTGAATTCCAAAAGGCCTTGTATCCCTAGAACGCCTCTTTGATCGCAATGATAGGTATGTTAAAGAAGATGTTTCTCAAACTGCTAACACATCAAGAGAATATGAAAAGATTAATCTAGTTGACGAAAACAACCCAAAGATTGTCAATTTAGGTAGGTTCTACAATCCTAAGGAAAGACATTTGTTTATTAAACTGCTATAGATGTATTTAGATGTTTTTGCTTAGTCTTATGAGGGTCTGAAAGACTTAAAAAATGTTCAGTTTCAACATCATATTCCCTTTAAGCTTGGAGTAGTTTCTTTTAGACAAAAAATAAGAAATTATAATCCCAAAGTTGTAGATGTTATTTTCAAAGAAATAGGTAAGATGCTTTAGGCGAGGATAATTTATCCTATTCATCATTCTACATGGGTGGCCAATATCGTTCCGGTTCGCAAGAAGAATGGAGAAATAAGGATCTGTGTGGATTTCCAAAACTTTAATCAGGATAGTTTAAAAGATCACTATCCATTGCCAGCGAAGGATCATATTCTCCAAACTATTGCTGAATCAGAGATAATGTCGATGCTTGATGGCTTCTCTGGTTATAACCAAATAAGTGTAGCAAAAGAAGATCAACATAAAACAACCTTCACAACCCCTTGGGGAACTTTTGCTTACAATCAAATGCATTTCAATCTGATAAATATGGTGGCAACTTTTCAAAGGGAAATGAACCTCTCATTCAGTCACCTCATTAGTTAGACTATAGTTATTTATCTTGATGATTTGGCAGTTTTCTCTAAAAGAAGAAAAAATCACTTAAGAGATCTGGAGATTGTGTTACAAATATGTGGGGACCATGGTATTTCTCTCAACCTAAAGAGGTCATTTTTCTATGTTACTAAGGGAAAGTTACTAGGACATATAGTTTCACAAGGTGGTATCAAGATAGATCCTGATTGGGTAAAAGCCATGCAACAGTTAAGTCTACCATCACACAGAAGTGGTGTCAAGTCGTTATTTGGGCAAGTGAGTTTCCTTAGGAGGTTCGTGCCAGACTTTGTTGAAATTACTAAACACATTGTAGGGATGATGAGTGAGAAGCAAATTTTCAAGTTGAAGGAAGAAGCAAAACAAGGTTTTGAAGAGGTAAAAGAAGAAATTGCTCATGCTCCGACATTAATAAATCTTAATTTCAAGAAAGATTTCATCATGTATTGTTATGCTTTCGAACACATAATGTCTGGTATTCTTCTGCAAAAGAATGAACTGAATGAAGAAGTTGTTACTACTTATCAAGTTGCCATTAGTTTTATGTTCAAAGTTATTCTATATACTCTACTCGGTTATCTCTACCGAAATATTCAGTCGGTATGCACAGTCCAGTCAGTTATAGAAGAAAGTAGTCTCAGAGAGTAGTATGCACTGAGTTGTCTACCAAGTATCATTCCATGTCTACCGAGCAACAAAGATGACACACCGAGTGAAACGTGTTACCAGATTCATTGAACCTGGACATACATATGGAAACATGTTACAAGATCAAGGAACATCTAATCGTTATCACATTGGAAATTGCACTTAAAAATTGTGTATGATTTTGGGGTCATCTAACCAATGAAATATTTTGCATGGTTATTCATTCGATAAAACATGTTTGTAAGATCAATGCAATGAATGGATCACCGACATAAGAGATCTATTCATACAACATGGATTAAGATAGAAATACATGAAGCATGACAGAAAGGAAGGTATAAAAATATATGAAGCAAGACATGTGAAAGCACTAAGTGTTATGACTGTTACAGAGACACAGAGGTCACCAAGAAGGATTTCAGAGAATAGTCAAACAACAGAGTAAACATAAGGGTTTACCGAGTTACTATATGGGTTACCGAGGTATGCTATAAGCAAGGTAATCTTATTCTGAGCACATAGATTCTGCTATAACATTCCAGATGTAAAGTTGCAGATATTTGTAATGATTTTATTGTAATATTTTTGAAGTTGTAAGAGAAACCTTTAACAAGGTAAAAGACTCTAATCAAGTCTATAAAGTGTAAAGCCTCTAACCAGGTGCAACATTTAGTTTAAGTGTTGTAAAATCCTTTAACAAGGTAAATCTAATAGATCTTGATACTCCTAATAGGGTAAGCTATCAGAAATAGCTAAACATGTAGCTCTAACCGAGCAACCTTTATTATTGCAGTAGTGAAGTTGTGGGTGCCATTCCCACCACAGTTTTTCTCTCTAACCAAGAGTTTCTGCCTAACCAAAATATATGTGTTATGGAGTGAATCATGTATGATTGTTATCTATTTGTTTTAGCTTTATATTATGTTACTGCACTATTCAGATTATGCTTAATAGTAAAGTTATTGTTGAACAAAAGTTTTGAAGTACTGATTCACCCCTCCCCTCTCAGTACATTAGCTTTCCATATTGGGCCTAACAATTGGTATCAGAGCTTCAATCTTGGAAAAGGGTTTAACTGCCTAAAGAGAAAGATCTTATCAATGGAAGGCTATAAACAATCTTGGAGGATTGTGCATTTGGAAGAAGAGTTGGACCATGCTAATCAAGTGATTGCAGACATGCAAAGGCAAATGGAAAAATCTCTGAAAGTGAGAAGAAGATTATTTGATGATTTGCAGGACTCTCAAGAGTTAGTGGAACAAATTGAGACATCATCTGAGAACAGTATAGCTGAAGAGACTAAAGAAATGACTAGAGTATTGAAAGAAAAGAACAAAGCACTGGTTGATCAACTAAAAGCAATGAAAAGAGAACATGAACATTTCAGCACACAGATGACTGAAAGTCTTGATGCATTGAGGACAACCGAGGATAAAGTAAGAGATCTAGAAAGAGAGAAACAACAACTTGAAGTCTTAGTATCTAATAAGATTGATGAAATCATAAGGATGACTGGAATTCAACAAAACCTGTCAGAACAACTAGGTTATGCACATCATGAAGCAAATCTGAAAGATGGTGAGAATCAAGCATTGAAACTTGAATTATCAAGGTTGATCGATGAACTTGAGACAGAGAAGAAATCTAAAGAAATACTAAAGAAGAGTTATGAAGCATCAAAGATGTTGGATGAGCAACTAAATATAAGAAGACCCAACAAAGATACAGGACTCAGTTACAAAGGAAAAGACTCTACCGATAAGGGAATCCACACTACCGAGAGAGGAGAATCATCAAAGCAAGCTGGAAACAAGAAGAACATCAAAGGAAAGAAACCTATTTGCAACTATTGTGGAAATCAAGGTCATACTGCCAACTTGTGCCAAATCAGAAAAGGTAAGCAACCGAATGTCATTAGGTCTAATGGTTAATGTTACAATTGCAATAAATATGGTCACACATCTAATCAATGTAGGACAAAGTCTGTTAACAATTATCAGAAGGTAAAATTCAAAGGGTTTTGTAAAAACTGCAATAGATATGGACACAGTACCGAGAAGTGTTGGCTTAAGCAAAAGAACTATATGTGGTCTGCACACCGAGCAAATGCTAGAGGTTACCGAGCTCACACAGATCCTTACCGACAGTATTCTATAGTAGCATGGGATTACAATACAAGGATATGGTGTGAATGTTGTGGAAGATATGGACATATAAGTGCCAATTATTTTATAAGGTTTGGAATGAACAACTGAAGATCATGGAGAAATCTTGGTATGGCATGTTTTCATCATCACAAAGTTGGACACTTGGCTAGAGATTACAGAGATCAACCTAGAAAAGACACTGAGGAAATAAAAGAAAAATTAAAGATGATTTGGAAAAAGAAGGAAATTGTGTTGAATGAAGAAAGCACCTTACCTACTGAGTTAGGTGCACCTATTCCAAATTAATCGGTAAAGGTATGAAGGGACTGCATTCTCTCAAGGTTAAATCTTAACAGTTCCTATTCTATTATGTACTTAATTCAAAATCTGCATAGTTAAGATGTAGTAGTAAGTTTGAAATTCTATCAAGTCTTTTGGAGCGCTATATAGGAAACCTGTCAAGTCGGTAAATAAAGGAAGTTTGGTTACTCAGTTAAAGCACAAAAAGGAAAGAAAGTTTATTGGAACCGAGGGCATTTAATGTTTTTGACCTAACCCACATAGAGCCCGATAAGGTATATTATGTAATTAAAGCATTTTTCGGTCATTTTCACTTACCAAGTTTTCGAGAGAGCAAAGCAAAGTGAATCTAAGGTGATCAAACCTCCTACAAAGAAAAATTCAAGGTATTTACATCAATCTCAACGTATTGTTAAGCTAGTTTACCGATCTTATCAAGTTATTATTATATGCTAAGTGTGAAGCGTCTGCCGTTTGAAAATCCTCAAATCCTAAGGATCTTTTGTTAGTTTTTATCTGAAATCTTCAAATGGCACCTAAGAACCAAGATCCCATCGTTGTTAAGAATGTAGAAAAGCCCTCACTAAAATACTCTTTAACTCCCAAAGTTGCATCTGAACTGGATGACAAAACCGCATTGTCACTCATCCCAGATAGAGTGTTATTAATTGAGGATGTGAGATTCTTCACCAAATGTCGTGTTGAAGAACTTGATCATGTTGAAATCAAAGACACCTATGATGAATTGTGCACTGATGGTAAATTGAATAGCAAGTATGAGCACATTAAAATCAAGGGATTAACTGAAGCCCTAACCTATCCCCATGTGTTCAAACCCCAATGGGTCAAGTTTGTTCTAAGTAGAGTTCATGATGATTTCATGTGGCTAGAAGAGCAATCGTTTAAGATTACCAAGGAAATCATTCATCTGATTACCAGTTACCCTATTTATGATCATGCCCGAGCTCAAAAGATGATATCACAGAAGGAAATGATCAGTTTAACCATAGTGGAATCAGATTGCAGAGGACTAAAATTGAACAATGTCACTAATGCAAAACTAAAATTTGCCATTAGAGTAATAGGTTACTGTTTCTTCCAATCGGCAAGGGAAAACAATGTACCCTGTGCAGCAGTAGACCTAGCATACAAAATTGTGAAAAAGGGAATGAAAATTGATCTATGTGAGGTGTTGCTGAAAAACCTGTTTGAGAATTTGAACACCATCAGGAAGCTGAAGAAGAACAACTCGGCTAATACACTAAAATTTGGATCACTACTTGTATGCATGTTTTTCTATTTTGAAAAATTGTTTGGGAACTACACCGACCAATCACCCATCAGATCAATGACTTCATTAAGAAGCTAGGAGATAATTTCAATGATATTATGGATGATTACTTCAGTAAATTTCAAGAGAAAATGCATAACAGGTACCAGATTCCACCCAAGCTAGTGGAGAAATACAAAGATGACATGTTTTGAAGTAGACATTGATTACTGTTATGTGAATGCTGTGGAGCCGATAACTCAATCTTTGTCACCTATGAGTTACGAAATTGATTTTGACATCACACAATAGCAAATTGATGCATTTCTCACATTACCTAGGCATGCTATCGAGATGAGGTATGGAACCTATGAAGAAGTGAAGGAAAAGGTAAAAAAGAGCATTATAGTACCCAAAGCTACAAGAAAGGCAACAAAGATGATAAAGGCATTATCGGAGAAATTCAAAGAAGATTCTTCCTCCACTCCTGTCAAAGGCACTATAACCATTACCGAAGAGGAATATGAAGCCCAAGAGGCAACTATAACACTGAGCACCGAATTGCCTAAGGGAAAAGCATTGAAAAGAAAGAAATAGGATTCATCAAAGGCCTCACTGGCTCCTCTAGCAAAGCAACCTAACACTAGAGCATCTGCAGCTTCACCGAGTAAGAAAACAAAGAGTGTTATTGTTCCTAAGGTAACAAAAACTTACAAGAAATCTACTCGGAGACTCATTTTGGCAAAAGAGTCTAGTGACACCAAATCTGAGGATGCAAGAAAATTTCAGATTGTCAAGAGCAAGAAGGTAAATGTACATAATGTTGAAAATTTCTGTGCTAATCTGAAAGAATATGGTGGATTTGGTGGATTCAGATATGTTAAGTATGAATCCAGAAATGAAGATGAAAAGAGACAAATTGAAGAAGCTGTCGTCTGCACACTTCTGAAATTTCTATTAGTCCCATTAGAAGTCTCTAATTCTCTCCCAAAATAATTATATGCACATATTGATAACAGGTGGCAATATGCCCTGGACTCAGAGAAACAGATCAGAGAAAGAAGTCTGGTACATCTCTTTCCTGACATGTCGGTAGCCGAAATAAATGAACATTTGACAACCTACCACACAAAGTTCCTCGTCAAACAAAAAAGCCTTGAAACTAATGAATGGGCTGTATATTGAAGTGGAAAATGAGACAAAAGAGAAATGGCAGGAAATCTTTAGAAACAAGGATGCCGGTGAGCAAGATGAAATTGAAATAGTTGATGTCACCAAGCAAGATCTTGATGTTACCAAGCAAGATCCTGCTGACACCATTCAAATAGATGAAGATATTATGGATGCAGAGGCACCGGAATAGGAAATGATAGAAGGCAATGCATATGCAAAACTTGTATCCAATGAATCAATATTGGAACAAGTTCAGCCTTATCCACCAGTCAATCAACCTATCTCAATTGAAACCCCTCAAGATATGGATACAGACATCGAAGGTCACAAGTCTACAGCAGGAGAAGGAACTACTCATGAACAGACGTCTCAGGATCCTTCTAGCACTGAAAATGTTGCAACTGAGACACCGAGTATTGAGACACCAAAGGACTCTATAGAGGCTAAAGAAACTGACCAAAGTGTTGCCTCTACTAAGCAACCTACCGAGGGTCATCAAACCTCACAAGCCCTTGTCTTAGTTCAATCGGTGAAAGAAAAAGAAAAGAAGATGAAAAAGCATAGTTTCAAAGTAGATTTGTCAAAACCAATAGTGTTGCCCAATGTTGATATATCCAAATTAAAGGGGCAAGCACTCATTGATTCTGGTGAACTATGCAAAGCAAAGGCCGAACAAGAGAAGCAAATGGCCATTCAAAAGAAAAAGAAAGTACTTCAGAAGGTAAAAGCACTCTTAACAGATATGCTACCTAAAGCTACAATAACCAAAGATGTAGCCATCCACATTCAACTGGATGAACTCCTAACCAAAATATAGACATCTGGAGTAGATGCATCCAAATATTTGAGCAAGCTAAAAGACAAGGAGATCACTACAAAAATGATAGAAGAGGTACAAAAAGCTATAGCTATTGGCAAAGTCAAACTTGTCAAATTTATTGCTGAGTTGACCCCTCAACTCAAGCACATTCTTTATTTATTTCAGAAACTCTGTACATTTTCTTTATTCATTAAAGACATCAAAAATGAAATAGAAGTAATTGAGAAAGAGATCACCAATCTCTTAATAAGTTGACCACAGAGCCCAATTCAGTTTAGAATTTTTATACAAAGTTACAACAACTCGTGGCTCAACAATTGGACCTAAGAAATAAAGAACACAAGATCAGGATGGACATAATGACACTTCAGACATTATTCCTTCCTCATCTTTCATCTATCCAAGAACATATCAATTGAGCCACATACTTGTCTACTACACAAGAGGGAAGCACTCTAGATGGCTTAATATCACTATTGGCTGATATTCAAATGCAAAATTCTTTAATGGACAGTGTAAAGGATGCCCTATCTGTCACTCTCATCAAAGCAAGGACAAAATATAAATCCATTTTTGACTAGTTGCCTCCACCAAATGGTAACTAAGTCTTGATGTTTGTCAAAAAGGGGGAGTGATATAGTATTCAAAGCATCAAAGTATAATATCAAAAAAAGGAGTGTAGTATACAAGGGGAGTATATCGAGCAGAGTGAGCAGAGTATCCAAGTGCAATAAACTGAGCAGTGAACAGAACAAGTGCAACACACAGAACATTGATCATCGAGCATGCAAAATCAGAGTTTTGTACAGTATATCGATAAGGGGAGTATATCTAGATATATTATTTTATTGACTATTGTATATACTGTCAGTATAGTCAAATTTTGCAAGTATATAGATTATTGAGTTATAACTTTGAAAGTAGTTTTTTTTTTTTGTCAAACATCTCAATTAATGTCAAAAGGGGAGATTGTTACTACTTATCAAGTTGCCATTAGTTTTGTATTCAAAGTTATTCTATATACTCTAGTTGGTTATCTCTACCGAAATATTCAGTCGGTATGCACAGTCCAGTCGGTTATAGAAGAAAGTAGTCTCAGAGCGTAGTATGCACCGAGCTGTCTACCGAGTATCATTCCATGTCTACCAAGCAACAAAGATGACACATCGAGTGAAATGTGTTACCAGATTCATTGAACCTAGACATACATATGGAAACATGTTACAAGATCAAGGAACATCTAACCATTATCACATTGGAAATTGCACTTAAAAATTGTGTATGATTTTGAGGTCATCTAACCAATGAAATATTTTGCATTGTTATTCATTCGATAAAACATGTTTGTAAGATCGAAGCAATGAATGAATCACCGACATAAGAGATCTATTTATACAACATGGATTAAGATAGAAATACATGAAGCATGACAGAAAGGAAGGTATAGAAATATATGAAGCAAGACATGTGAAAGCACTAAGTGTTATGACTGTTACAGAGACACAAAGGTCATCGAGAAGGATTTCAGAGAACAGTCAAAGAATAGAGTAAATAGAAGGGTTTACCGAGTTACTATATGGGTTACCGAGGTATGCTATAATCAAGGTAATCTTATTCTAAGCACATAGAATCTGCTATAACATTCCAGATGTAAAGTTGTAGATATTTGTAATGATTTTATTGTAATATTTTTGAAGTTGTAAGAGAAACCTTTAACAAGGTAAAAGACTCTAATCAAGTCTATAAAGTGTAAAGCCTCTAACTAGGTGCAACATTTAGTTTAAGTGTTGTAAAATCCTTTAGCAAGGTAGATCTAATAGATCTTGATACTCCTAACAGGGTAAGCTATTTGAAATAGCTAAACATGTAGCTCTAACCGAGCAACCTTTATTATTGTAGTAGTGAAGTTGTGGGTGCCATCCCCACCGCAGTTTTTCTCTCTAACCAAGAGTTTCTGCGTAATGAAAATATATGTTTTATGGAGTGAATCATGTATGATTGTTATCTATTTGTTTTAGCTTTATATTATGTTACTGCACTATTTAGATTATGCTTAATAGTAAAGTTATTATTGAACAAAAGTTTTGAACTACTGATTCACCCCTCCCCTCTCAGTACATTAGCTTTCCATATTGGGCCTAACAGAAGTCCTTATTGTGTTCATGAGTATCCCACTCAAAAAGCATGAACTAAATTACTCATTGGTTGAAAAGAAGGCCTTTGTGGCTGTTAAAGCTGTGAAGCATTTCAGATATTATGTTCTGCATTCTCATTCAATTGTCTTTGTACCAAATCCTACTGTGAAAAGCATCTTGACTCAGCAGGAGGTAGGGATGAATAATAGAGCAACTTGGGTTTCAAAGGTTCGAGAGTTTGATTTGGATATCTGACCAACCAAATTAGTTTGGGGGCAAGGATTATGTCATTTGATTGTTGAAAACAAGGAAGAGGAAGACAAACTCCTTATAACCTTATTTGTTAGTTTGCAGGATGAATGGTTCAGTGATGTGGCTCATTACTTGACTTATGGAGAATGCCCTAAGCATTTAACAGCCAAAGAAAAGAGAAATTTGAAATTGAAGGCTGCTAAATATGTGATTGTTGATGATATCATATATAAAAAAGGTTTGGATGGGTCATTCTTAAGGTGTGTTGACAAAGAGTAGCAGGAGAAACTTTTACAAGTTTTACATGATGAAGCATGTGGAGGACACTATTCATCCACTATAACAACATTCAAAATTCTCAGGAGTTGTTACTACTAGACCATAATGTTTAAAGATGCCTATAAATGGGCTCCAGGCTACGAGAAATGCAAATTATTCTTAGGAAGGCCTCAGTTAACTGCTTTTCCATTAAGACTAGTAATCATAGATGAACCCTTCAAGAAATGGGGATTAGATTTTGTAGGTCCATTGAATCCTCTATCAAGTGTCGGTCATACCCATATCCTCATAGCTACGGATTATTTGATGAAGTGGGTAGAAGCAATCCTTGTCAAGAAGACCACTTCAGAAATTATTTTTACCTTCTTGAAAGAAAATGTCATGACTAGGTTTGGTGTACCCTAGAAAATTGTGACTGATAATGCCCCAAATTTCTCTTCTGAAGAAATTATCTTGTTTTGTTATGATCATGACATTTACTTATCTCATTCTTCATATTACTATCTGCAGGGAAATGGCCAAGCCGAATCCAACAATAAGAATCTGAATTCTATAATGAGAAATTAGTCGCTGAGAATGCAAAGGGTTGATATAAAAGGTTATATGAAGTATTATGGGCAAACATGACCTCCCCCAAAAGGGCCATAGGTATGACACCATTTGAATTGGTATATGGAGTTGAAGCTCAACTATCCTTACCTTTTGAACTATCATCCGCTAGGTTGCAGAAAGTAATAGAAGATGATTTCTTTCAAAGTGCCCTGGAAAAGAGAATTTTGTACCTTACAAAAATTGAAGAGGAGAGATAGGAATTGGTAGATCACATCACTGCTCATTAGGCAAGGGTTAAGAAATTTTTTGATTGTAGAGCCAAACTACAACACTTCATGCTGGGAGATCAAGTTTTACTCTGGGACAAACATAGAGAACCAAAAGGAGCTCATAAAAATTTGATTCTTTGTGGAAATGACCATTCACTATCACATAGGTATTGGGTCCTAACTCATTCAAACTTGAATATCCTAATGGAGTTTCACTGCCCCTATCTTATAATGGGAAGGATTTAAAGTTGTATTAGTTGTAAGCAGATATTTTTCCGCTCTATACATAAAGTTTTTGCTGTGTTGTTTGTTTTTCTTGGTGAGTGTTTGTTGTGTTCGAACTTTTTGTCCTTTCCCGCTTGCATGCGAAACTAGAGACTCTAAGTTCCTTTCCTGGTCCTTTTCATTGGTAGTCCCTAGTCAGAGCTAATGTTACCTCATTATTTGTTTTGACCCAAATACTGTGCATTTAATTTTGTTTCCCTCTTTCAGTTTAATCCATCTTTAATCATGCACCTTTTGTTCCTTATGTTTTGCCTTTTCTGTCTCATTGAACCCACTGGTTGAACCTGCGATTTGGTTCAAGGTTCAACCGGTCCTTTTGCGTAGGTCATGACTTTGTAATGTTATTAAAAGAGCAAGTGTGAATGTGTTAAGTTGTTCTTGGACTTGAACTTTGAACTATTTGCAAATTGGTTCAAGGTTCAAGGTTCAAGGTTCAAAGTCTTCCTTTACATTTGTTAAGGGTCTTCTCTCGTTCCTGGTGTTGTGTTGAGCCGCAAGTTGAGAGTTCTTTTATTTTTCCTTGAATTGAACTTGAACCATTGAACTCCTTGCAAGTTGGTTCAAAGTTCAAAAGTTCATTCCAAGTTTGGCTCCGAGGACATTAATAACACTAAAGCTGGCACGGAAAAAGGAATACTCGGCATCTTATAATTTGAAATTCTAAATTTGGAAAGAAATCATGAAAACATAAACCGTTTGTGTGGAGTTGATGTGTAATTAAGAAAGTTGCCAGGTTCCTATCAAATCATTGGTTATCTCACACGTTCGAATGAATTATTAAGAGGCACGTGTGGATGTTACTCAATTGTTTTCCATTCTTTTTAATATGTGAATTCTTAAAATTGTAAAAGTAGTAGCTGCTATTGTTGAAAGTGCCAAAGACATCGAAGGTAATTTCAGCTCCATTCTTCTGAGAGTTTCATAGATTTCATGGTGGTAACAGGTGAGTTTTCATAATCTCCCTCCATTGTGTTACTATATCAGAAGGTCAGTCAATGTAGGAAAAATCTTTTGTTCTGGAATAGAATTTTGTCCTATTTAGGAATTGTTTAATAAATGTAAAAGTGGCCACAATGAGGCCGACTCTTCCAAAACTTGGTCGTATATCATGCCTGGTTAGTATACTTCCAAAATTGAGTGACACCTCTTTGGTCCAAGTTGACTTGGGAGATTTCTTAGAGAGAGGTAAAAACCCTGGGGTAGATTCAATGATGGAGAGGATAGTTAGAAGTGGCCTGATTGAACCTGCTACTTTCCCAATTGCTACTCCTTGTCCAGATATTGTAATAGCATGTATGGACAAATATGATGCTGATAGCTGGTACATTAGAACCAGCAGTGGTGAGCTATTAGTGGAAATTAATAGAGAGATGGTAATGGATGCAATGGGAATCCCTCATAAGGAGTCATACGAAGACTGGTCAATTGGGACCTCATATGCATTTTTCTCTAAGAAGAAAAGCACATATAGAAGCGTTATTACAAGGAATTGGCTTCTAAAGGTTCAAAAAGGGGGGTCTCGGTTACCTAAGCCTCTTACTAGAGAACATTTCATCACAAAGATGTGAGATATTGTCATATTGTTAAGTAGAATTAAAGGGAACTCACACTCTTTCTATTGGGAGGATTGGATGTACTTCTATATTCAGGTGTTGTTAGCTGGTGAGAAATACGTTGACTAGGTGCAGGTTGTCACTTAAAGGCTCCATGAGAGTTTGAGCAACTTTGTTGGAATGTCCAACTTCTACATGTCCTCATATTTATTCTATATATTGGCCTACACCAGAGAATTGCAAGCATTACATAATGAGCCTTGGGTAGACGACATGAAGTTTTATGACTATTACCCTTACCTACAAAAAGAGAAATATGCAGAGCTTTCACTAGATGGAATGATGTTTTCGTAGGAAGGAGACATTAATAAAAGAATGTCAGTCGAGGCTATAGAACTGATTAGCATATATGGAAGCTATTTCATTCAGTTTCCCAGATTTACTTATATTTGAGTGTGCGGTTTTGAGGGTGAACCATTCGGATTGCCCAGATATGCCTTTGACAATTATGTGCTTATTGAAGTAAGCAAATAGTTGGCCCACATTGAAAAAAGGTTAGGGGCAAAGGGTAAATCAGGATTTGTTTTCCCGATTGAAAACTTGGTTATTACAGTTGTAAATATGTATCTGATGCCTTGAACCTAGAATTAGAGTTCAAGAAAATGAATTTGCAGCCTTACATTGCCAGGCAAAATTTTGATAGTAGGGGATATGTTGTAGAAAAATAGAATGTTGATGGTCATTTCTTCCATGAACCCCAATTAGAAGATTACTAGGAAAACTGTGGCGATGAGTTTGAAGTGAGGAAGAGATTATGATCAAGGTTCACTTTACAACAACTTATTACCATGAAGCTGCCCATTAATGTGTCTGGTGTACAAGAAGAAGAAGGGGAAGATGTTTTGGATCCTAAATTCAATGAAAGGGTTCAAGGACAGTCAATTCTTGAAATTGACTGGGATAGAAGAGAAGAGGAAAAAATTCAAGCCAAGTCCTTCAATGTCATAAGAAGAACACAAAAATGGCTAAGGGATCGAAAATTTAGAAATGAGTCAATCGTGACTCCCCATGAATTGACAGTTGGTCCACTTGCTACAACTCATATTCCTACTTCCTCCTCTAACAAGATTGTTGATGTTGCAGGTGACACAAGGCTGATTATTGGAGAAGTTCAATCCAGAAGATCAAAGAGGTGTCCACTAATTTCTTCAGCAATTCAAGTTACTCGCTCAAGGAGAAAAAAAAAGAACAAAGAACCAGTGGTGAATCAAATTGTTGTGGACTTGGCTCCAGGTGAAGAAACTTAGGTGATAATGGATCAACAAGTGTTGAGTAACCCTCCAATGTAGGATATAGTTGTAGGCAAAGAACCTGAAGAAGAGCCAAATCCAATGAGCACTATGACTGTTGTAAACCCACCAGATGCTCAGACACCTCCAACACTTCTCGATGGCTTGAAATTATTATTGGGAAGAAACGTAACATTGTTCCTATTACAATTCCCATGGAGGATATGGTAAGAAAGTGCCTTGGGAAAATATCTAAACCCAAGAAGCTAAAAAAAAAGGTAATGATGGAAGTTGATGATGAAATAGGTCATTGGATAGCTGAAGTAGCTAAGCCCATCTCAGATAGAGATCTAGAAAAGGCCACTGAGGATGATTTTACTATGGAGAAGATTGATCTGGGAGTTGCTTCAAGGGCTGTAGATGCTAAACATCTAGAATCCTCTATAAAGAGGATGATATCCAGGTCTTGGAAAGATGAGAAGGACAAAAAGGAGCCGAAACAAGTTTTCACCCAGATGGTAGAGTATATCAATGCCATACATCATCTGAGTCCTCAGCCCCTAACACAGATGACATTGTACTTTGACCCCAAATCACTGGTGAATCATAAATTGTTAGATCAAGTCTGAAGAAGCTACGTGATAGCTAAAGTATTCGATGAGTGGCTTCATTCTATAGTACAACAACATACATACTACATTGCTAGCCTGGTCAAGGTATATGACAATGCCATAAATGTGAGCAAAGAGTTAGAACTGGAAGCTATTGCATAGGAAAAGGAAATAACCAAATGGGTAGCGGTCTTGGCACAGATGAATGATGTGCAAAAATTTGGCGTTATGAAATTTCTAACTAAGAAGCCAGTAGAAAACATGGATGACAATGTGCTGTATGTGTAAAAGAAGAATGTCGAATGGAGAAATTCTATCATCAAGCAAGGTCATGAAGAATCTTCCAAATTACTAAAAGGATTAAAGGAACTGATTGATACAATGCAGAAGGATCTTAAATGCATTGATATACAACTCTTGAAGGAGGATGGACAAACAATTGAACCTACGACAGATATGGCCAAGATCTTCAAAGAAAGAGTACAACATGTTAAAGGGACAAAGTCTTTAACCACAAATGACTTTTATAAATTGGCAAGGATAGAAAATTGGCAAGGATAGAATCGATGCTGACAGTCTTCTTTGATCACTTGGAAGTGCATAAAGAAAAAGTTATGCAGGTGAACATGGACAAGGAAGTTTAGAAGCAGCGCATCCTACACATTGGACTCCTGCACTATCAGGTTATCCTAAATTTCTCAGTAGCACATCTGGAGTGGTGAAATGTATGTGATGCCACGACAAAGTAGGACAAATCAGCGGCCACTTCTTCCATGATGGAGTCCTGATTGGCTTATGGATGAGTTGTCATCCTATTTACAAACTTTGTTCATTTAAGTTTTATAGAGTTGAAAACAAGCAGTTTCTTTTAACACTAGGGTAGAGTTTAAAAGTTTAGGGTTATTTTCAAACAAACTATTGGCTTGGGGGATATGAATGTAATTAAGAAAGCTTTGATTAAGGTCCAAAAAACTTTGATTTTGAGGAAAAAACTTAATTTTCTTTGGATTTTAGTGTAGTCATTTCTGGTACATGAATGAAATGATTTTTTGATGCGATCTTCAAATCTATGTGTTAGAAAGATATATCAATCTCTCTTGGGATGCATGCTTGTGTGCGAAATACTTTATTTCATTACCCGTGTTTTCTTAATCTATGAATTCATTGATTTTCTTTTGTTTAAAAAAAGGTGCTATATTGTTGTTTAAATAATTCTAACCCCACTTGTCCTGTGAGGCATGAGCGAGAATCGATCAACATTTATACTATGTTGAGCATTTTGGGTGGAATAACCTTTCATATTGAATGGATATGTGAAGGAGTAAAGTCTGTGAGCTTTACATTTATTGATAATTATCTTGTAGCATTCTTTTGTGTTGACAAATGAATGTGAAAGTGTTTCTCGCTTTCTGGTGAAAAGTGTGTTTGTTTCTAAGTTATCTGCATAAACATTTATTGAACATCTTATGAGGAGCTTCACTCTTATGCAGAGGATGAACCTAAACTCGGTTCACCCAACCGTTGGTTCATTTTATTTTTCATGAAGGGTATGCATGAGTCATCATTTTAAAAATATATAAAAATTAAAGAAAAGGCTAATCTGTTAACCAACACAACCGGTACCAAAAAACTATGTCGGAAACTGGTAGTGATAACTTGTCAAAAAATGATCCAAATGCTCTGCAGTTTAGGAATAAGGTAGATGATAAATTCCTAAAGAAAAAATCCAACTCAAGATCCGATGAGCCAATGCCAAAAGATACAAAATGAAATCCTGAAACTGCAAAATGAAAAGGAAATAGTTTTGGTAGACGCAAGATTGCCAAGAATTGGGGATGCTCCTACATTAGGCATCCAGGGTTGTTGAAAAAAAAGTGAGTCTCTCACTTTGCTGGGGTCAGAGGAAAACCAAAGTGATCCACCTCTGCCTGAGAAATCCAAGATGAATCTTCAATTGGTCTGCCTTTCTACTTTATTAGATACTCCTTATACTGATTGCTCTAGGTACTACGCCCAATTCTACTATCCAAAGTGTCTTCAATCTAATCCAATTTCTTCCAAGGAAATTATTTCTCCAAGTCTACAATACTATCCTCAATGAATTCCAGTTCATGATACTGATGTAGGTCTGCAATGTTAAATATAGGTGAAATACTCAAACTATCTGGAAACTCCACTTCATATGCATTTCCGGAACTAAACTTTCTCAAAATATTGCAAGGTCCAAACTTCCTCATCTACAACTTATTATAAGTTCCATCTGGGAATCTTTCTTTTCTCAGATACACCATCACTTCATCGCCAACTTCAAATTCCTTGTCTCCTCTTCTCATATTCTTTCTCCTTATACTTGTTGTTCATGTCCTCCAAATGATACTTAACTTGAATATGTAAGTCCTTTATGTGATCTACAAATTCTTCTACTTCTAAACTTCTCTAGTCTTCACTGCTAATATCTCTTAATTCTGATATACCTCTGGGGTGTGCTCTGGTAACAATCTCAAAAGGTGTCATTCTGGTACTCTTGTTTACTGAATTATTATAGGCAAACTCTACTCTTGCAAGAATCGAATCCCAACTTCCAGCTTTGTCTGCAACTAAGCATCATAACAAATTTCCCAAGCTCTGATTAACTACTTATGTTTGTCCATCAATCTATGGGTGAAAAGTAGAACTAAACTTCAAATTTATCTTCATCTTCTTCCAAAGTGTTCTCCAAAAATAACCAACAAACTTAGTATCTATGTTTGAAACTAAGCTCTTAGGTAATCTATGCAATCTCACCACTTCCTTGAAAAATAGGTCATCTATATGCACTGCATCTGATGCCTTCTTACAAGGCATGAAATGATCTATCTTTGAGAATCTATCCTCTACTACTAATATAGAATCATTCCCTCTCTGTGTTTTAGGCAATCCAGGTATGAAATCCATGTTGATATCTTCCCAAGATCTCTCTGGTACTGTTAAAGGTTTATACAATCTCACATTCTGACTACTACTCTTTGCTACTTGACAAACTCTATAACTTTGCACATATTTCCTAACATCCTTATGAATCTGGGGCCAAAAGTAATGGCCACTCATCACTGCTACTATTTTATCGACACCAAAGTGTCCGGCTAATCCTCCACTATGTTTCTCCTTTATCAGATTCGGTTGCATAGAACTCTTAGGTATGCACAACTGAACTCCTCTAAATAACATCTCATTCTGAATGAAGTAATCCAACCACTTTCTTCTATCTATCGTAATTGGTTCTCTACATGCTCTCCAATATTCTGCAAAATTTGAGTCATCAACTCCTCAATTCCTAATACTGTCACTCTCATCTCTATCAAAAAATTATTTCTTCTACTCAATGCATTACCAACTTTGATATATTTTCCACTTCTATGCTTCAACACAAAGGTGTAACTCTGCAAAATTTCTACCCATCTCATATTTATCTGATTCAAATTACTCTAACCATTCAAATACTACAAAGGTTGATGATCCGTATACATAACAAACTCCTTAGGCAACAGGTAATGTCTCCACTTCTTCAAGGCTTGAACTATGGCATAAAATTATTGATCATGCACTGAGTATTTCCTTTGGGCATCATTCAATTTCTCACTGAAATAAGCTACTGCTCTCACTTCTTGACTCAATATGGCTCCAATTGCAGTTCCACTTGCATCACAATCCACTTGAAATACTTTATTGAAATCCGGTAAAGCTAACCCCAGCTGCTCAGTTACTTTTTGCTTCAACGGTTCAAAACTTTGTTTGCTCTCATGGTCCACTTGAATTCCTTCCTATCTCCACTCATTGTCTCAGTCATAGGGTTACAAACTAAACTAAATTTTTTTATTAACTTCTTGTAGAAACTAGCCAATCCATGAAATGATCTTGTAGTCACATAAATCTATCCATTTTAATTAAATAAATATTTCATATTTATTTGATTAAAAATCCACTAAGCCATCAGCTAATTAAATTAACATTTAATTAATTCATCTTCAAACATTCTCCTATTAATTAAATAAATTATTCAATTTATTTTAATTAATTCATTAAACCAAATTCACAAATCAATTAAATGAATAAATTCTATGTATTCAATTTAATCCTCTTTCCTCTTTTAAATAAATTAAATAAAACATTTATTTAATCCTCTTTCCTCCTTCCTCTTTTAAATAAATTAAATAAAACATTTATTTAAATCATTTATCACCCCGCCCCACTTGCATTTTCCTACAAATGCAACTTGCACACATTTATTGAAATAAATTAATTTATTTTTAAATAAAAATACTATTTTCCCTCACCCACCAAATCCACTTGCATTCTTAAACCCCTTCTAGATTCTTCTAACCCCTTCTTAATTAACCTAATCCATCCCCTAATTATTGCCACATTCCTAAGAAACTTGGAGTCACTTCTCAAAGACTTCAAAATCTTTGAAAAGCATTTAATGTTTTGTGTGTTCAACAATTTAACCTCCAAAGTCTTCCAAGACCACTAATGGCTCTTACATGACCATTTATGGCTCTTACATAACCATTTATGGTTATTTCAACTTGCACTCATGTGTCTCCTCAAGCATTTATTGCTTTGACCATGGTTATCCCTTTTGCCTTTGCACAAAATTTTATTCATTGGATAAAAGCTTTATTCTTTGAATAAAGAATTTATTCATTCAACCTAACCTTGACATTAACTCCCAAGTTAACTCTCAAGTCATGTCAAGCATTGAATGCTTATTCTCTCTCCTCTCAACCTATCTCACATTGACACTTGTCATCCTGGGATTGGATTGAAAGCCATCACATGGATTGAATATCATTCAATCTTGACCCTTGTTGAGATTACTCAATCTCAACCATCCATTGCTCCATTTTTTCTATAAATAGAGCCCATTTCTTCATAATCCAGATCCTGAAAACTTGTATGCATCTAAGTTATAGAGAATTTTAGAGAGCATTTAGCATAAATCACTAAATATCTTGTCACTTTGGTTTAAAATAAATCATTTAGGATCATAGCATCTAGTATTAGCTTTTTATTCACATTTAGAGCAAATACTTCATTCTCAAACCTCCATAAGCATCCATAGTGCAAAAAGCTATTGAGAGCTACACTAGTTTGGAACTTGGAGACAAGAGGAACAAAAGAGAAGGAGCTAAGAGCATGTTAGCAGGCATTTGGAGATGCCGCATCATATTTACTTCCCTAGTTAAATATTCTCATGCTTTTAGTATCTCTTTTGATATGCCTGTTTAGAATAATCTTTTCTTGATAACACTAACGTTTTTGCTCTTGTGCATGTGTTGTCTTCGAATAGATTTTCTAACCCTCTTTTGTAGAACATCATTTGGTGAACCTGATGTGAATCCAAACACCCAAAAATAGTTTTAAAAACACAACTAACTTGTTTGCATGTTGAACTTGACACACAGGTCATGCTTTAGCGCTTTTGATCACGTTGTAGTGCTATTGTTTTTACAATAGCGCTTTTGTCTCAAGTTTGGCGCTATTGACCTTTATTTAGCACTTTTGTGCTTGTTTTGGTGCATGTGTGCTTGTTTTGGCACTTTTGCATTTGCTATCAGAGTTTTTCTTTTAGCATTGTTGTCTTCTTATTAGCGCATTTGTGTTAAATAGTGCTTCTATTTGCATACAGAATGGCGCTATTGTAACAGAATGTTGTAAAAAATGCACCATGTAACTGAATTTTTTTTTTTCTTAGGCTTGTGGAAACCCCCCTAGATTTGGATTTTACTAACTATTTGTTCCTTGTGCAGGTCTAAACTAACTTCTTTAAAAAGCAAAAATTTCCTTTTGGTGCTATAAAATTCACAAAAATAATCTTTCATTTCCTCGCAAGCTAGGATCACTTCCTTTTGGTGCTATAAAATTCACAAAAACAATCTTTCATTTTCTCGCAAGTTAGGATCACTTCCTTTTGGTGCTATAAAATTCACAAAAACAACCTTTGTTTTCTTGCAAGTTAGGCTCAATTTTCTTTTGGTGCTTAAAATCAACAAGGCAAATTTATGTTTTGCATCAAACTAAAAATTCACAATCAACACTTCCATTTTGGTGCAAATAAAATTTCACAATCCATTTGTCTCATTTTGCAAGCGATTTTACTTCAAGCAAAAACGTGTTTTTCAATTCAGTTGACCGGGATTTCAAGTTCCCTAGTTTACAACATATTTTGCCTTTGAAAGATAAAAAAAGAACACCATGATTGTTGGAGCAACATCTCCAAATAGTTAGATCACATTGCAATGAAAATCAGTTAAAAAGAACAAGTGTTTTTCGTGTTTGGCACACTTGTGCAAAAGAGTTGGTCGAGTGTTCCTACTTCTAACACACACTATCCTCTCCCTTGGCTTTCGTGGTCCTAAGTGCAAGAGAAAAGTGTTAGTAACACTCAAATTTTTATCTTTTTTTAAGAGAGGTCTGCCAAGGGATCATTACTCTTGGGAACGACCTTGCATGGTAAATCCTTCGAGCCGCTATAGAAATCAGGTGAGAGTAAAAGTTGTAGCCTTGGGTATAGTTGTTCCTACAGTTTAACTTGCTGAAAGGACAAATGGGCCCCACCACAAGTTACAAGGCTCTTAAGTGAGTCACTGTAGAATGAACTTATGTTCAAAGACATCAAAAATTACTAAACACCTTTAAGTAGTAGCCCACCCATTCTATTGATTAAGGATATTTGTGATATAATTAAGTGCAAGAGCATAGATGGTTTTGCTCTCAAGGTACTCACCATACATATTTCCTTCAGTAGAAACATAGCTTTTTGAAAAGTCACTTGTGGCTTGATGAAAGTGGTGACTCCCCCATCATAGGGACCATCTATTTGTTATACTCATGCAAGACTTAGTATATCACATCCTTACCTGCCACAACGGGATTCATAAGGTATGTAGTACCAAAGTTGAAGAAATATCAAGATGTGGGCTGAATTTATCGCAACTGGCCATTTGACCTTAGGGATACAAAGTGTTTGAAGTATTTTCGTTTTAGTCAAGAACAAGTACAAATTGAGCCAACTTCAGGCTTTGGAAAGAAAGCACCTAAAATACACTTAAAGGGAAGGGTCGTAAAAAGTCCAAGGATTGGGTTGAACTAGACCCATACTCATTTGTGCCTTTAAGGCAACATTCTTGTGTTTGTGTGCTTGCTTTGTTTTCTTGTCAAAGAAACATCATAAAATTCAAAAAATCAGAACAAGTATTCATCCAACCAAAAGATCAAAAACAAAGAGAAGAGTATCAAACTATATGACCATTCTTCACATCTTGAGAAAGAAGAATCTTCATCAACACATCAACTTGAAAAGAAGACCATTGAGCTCAAAGGATTTGATAAAAAGGAGGAAATTATTCTATCTAAATAGACAAATCTTTGTCTCTCATAGAGCTTTTTTACGTCACATGTGTCTATACCTTCAAGGCAAATCAAATGAATTTGATCTAGAGTCATTGAACGGTAGAGCTTTTATGCAATATAGAGCTTTGAGTTATCACAAAAACCAAGGAGGCAAGATCAATCCCAACTTCTTCCCAAAAATTTGTATCAAATACAACATAGCTCGAGAAATTCCACCAATGCTCGAAAGAGAAGAGGTAGAATTTGTTCCATTTGTGACACAAAGCTTTTATTGAAGTTAAACATTTCATCCATTTATCACCTTCACGTCATCACTTCATTTCAACTCTCAAAACATTAAGAGGTTCTTGTCCTAAGTTCTCTTTTAGATATTGCTTGAATCAAACACAACAAATCACCTTTTAGATTGTTTCTACATCTAGGATAAGCTCATCCTAAGAGACATATCTACACAGGTTAAAACTAGTTTATGAGTGAATCCTCTCATTACTAGGTGGTTAAGTCTATAACACATCTCAGATTTCTCTAAACCTTATCACATCAAACCTTATAAAAAACAACAAGAAATTCAAGAAGAAAACTTTGGTAACATCCACCTTTAAAGTGCTAGAGATCCATATGCAACACACCATACCAACCATAAATCTTTCATTTCATCAAACTCATCATCATTTTCACCCAACTTCAAACAAAAGCTTGTAAACAATATGGCTCATACCAGGTCATGATCTAGACAACAAGAAATTGAAGAGGAAGAGGAGGAAAATATCAATGAGTTCCAAGAAGCCCTTGGAGGAAATGTAAATGATGACAATCCAAGCACTCCTACTCCTGCGGAAATAGAGAGGGCACAACACAACCCTCTCTTCAATAGGATTTTTGATGAGATACTCAAGAGTAATGTTGATGCTCACTTTTTAAAACTTGCTCAAGAAGGAACCAAACTACCCTCTGACTTTGATGTTGCACAACTAAGACAAGCATCAGAATGACAAAGTCACAATGAGGATGAAAGAGGTAGAGAACACATCAGATACAACCTTCATCAAGGTAATCCACCACCTCCTCCTCCTCCAAATGAAATAGACATGTTGCGGAAACAAGTCAAAAATCTCGCCCAAAAACTTCATAGTGGTGTGAAAACTAATCAATTTTCACTCAATGACATTTGTCCCTATCCCTTTGATAGGAATCTTCATATGCCACCTTTTCTACAAGGGTTTGAAACACCCAAGTTTGAAAAATATAGAGGAAAAGGAGATCCTCGTGATCATCTTAGAGAATTCCATTCAGCTTGCCTCGAAGTGGCATACAAGGATACATACCTAATGCACCTTTTTCCCCAAAGCTTGAGATGAACAACCACATCATGGTTTTCTCAATTGCCATGTGGCATTAGGACATTTGAAGAGTTAGTCAGGAAATTCTTGGCACATTACTCTCACAATATTGAACGTGATATCACCATGGCTGATCTATGTAACACTAAACAAAAACCAGGTGAACTATTCTCCATCTTTCTGCAATGATGGCGTCAAATGTCTAGCAGACGTTCTCTTTAGTTATCCAAACAAGAACTAGTGGAAATATTTATTTCCAACTTAAACTAAGAAATGGAGTTTCACCTGGATGTCAAAGACACAGATTCTTTCAATGACATGATCACCAAAGGCTTAAAATGTGAGTGGGATCTCATCAAGAAAGGACTTATCAAAATCTATAATGAGCCAAAGGATGGTCCTTGTCCACGCTTCAATAGTGACAAACCAAGCTTCTGGAACAAAAACAAAACTTTCATCAATGACGGAGTTGTGGATGCAAGAACTATCAAAAGTGCACAACCTATAGTTCGATTTGCAAGACAGAATCCCCCACCTCAGACTAACACAGTTGCTCCCCCAAATCAAGGCTGCATCACATCTCACGATGAACCCAGACTGCATCAACAAAAACCAAAGTGAACATACACTCCCTTAGGGGAACCCATTGAAACAATATTATGACAACTGGTTTCTCAAAATTTGGTAACCCTACCCAAAACATCAAATTATGAACCTCAAGTCAAACCTTCATGGTGGAGGGATACTGAACATTGTGATTTCCATCAAGGAAGAGGACATAAGACAAGCAACTGTCACAGATTGAAAGATCTTATTCAAGATCTTATTGACTGAGGTGAAATCGAGATTGAAGGGCATGACCCAAAGACAACAAACAATTATCATCTTATGTTTAAAAATCCACATCCATCACAAGATCAAAGGGGTCCTTCTACTTCAGGGAGAAACACAGATGCCACCAATTATACGCAAGCTGCATATAATTATACTACGAATCACCTATATGATGCTAGTGAACAAATTGCAACTATAACCATAAAAAATCCTAGGTCCACTTGCAATGTTGTTACACATCACAACAAGATTACTATAAAAGCAGCTCCACAAGGCACCCCATCTATCCCAAAGTAGTATAACCTTGTGGAACAGTTAGACAAAACGCCCGTGCCGATCTCTATCTTAGAACTATTGCACCTATCTCCATCCCATAAAACAATTTTGGATCAAGGTCTCCAAGAGGCATCAATCCCTGCAAACCTAAACACAGATCAGTTCCAAGACATGGTTGGAAATCTAAGATCATCACCTTGTCTCACTTTCTCTAAAAGTGACAACACATCCTTCCAACAACCTCATAATGCCTCACTCCACATTGAAGGGTTTATCAACCAGCATAGGATCAAGCGAGTCTTGATCGATAATGGAGCAGGCCTGAATATCTGTACTCTATAATTAGTCACAACTTTGGGATATGCAATTGAATCAATGGATCCCTGCAAGAAGATCACAATCAAAGCCTATGACGATGCTGAGCATTCATCCAAAGGCGCTGTGGTACTACCAATCCGAGTGGGCCCGGTGGTGAAACACATTATCTGTCAAGTCCTAGACCTTCCTCTACCATACAATTTATTGTTAGGAAGACCTTGGATACATGCCATCCAAGTTTTTCCATCCACCTACCATAAGTGTATCAAGTTCCCACATAATGGTGCAGAGATCACAATCCTGGGTGATGCAAATCCCTTTGCATATTGTCATAATATAAGTCATCAACCAGAGATTACCATTCCCAACAATAGAGAAGCCATCTCCTCCACCTCATACGTAAGTCTGGGCCTCTCTTACCAGTTCAAACACCATTATACCTAAGCAAGAAAAGCTCAAAATGAAAATAGCAGAGGAAGGTCCTGGGGAATACAATTTGAGCCAACTCTTTTGTGTGGGACAAATGCCTACTTCTCCCAGAACACATGGTAAACCTCAGTGGTTACTTCAACAACCAGTGATCAAGCCAGTATGTCCTTTGATGCCTTTCATCCTGGAGAAGAGTCAAGAAGAAGAAACTAGAGTTGAGGACTTAGCAGAATGGATCTATAAAGATCCCATCACCACCGATATGCCACAAGCTAAGCTTCGCATAGATCAATATGGCAAAGGCCTTCTCATTATGAAAAGAATGGGTCATGATGGTCAAAGTTCTTTGGGACCTTTCAAACAAGGAAGACATGAACCACTGCAGCCGAAATTAAAGCCGAAGGATAATATAGGCTTAGGCTTTCAAAAGGAGATCCTTCCTAAGCTCAGATTCAAAGGAAAACCCGGCAAACCACTATATCATCCTATTGCAAAGAGGACACCTTTGATTATAAAAGCAACACCAAATACCATCGCAACTACCCCACCGAGGCTAAGAATCCCAACACAACCATCTAGAACGCCAATCATCCCACCAGCAGTAGCCATAACATCAATAGCACCATTAGCTGCAACAACTGTATCAGAACCCATAACAGTATCTACAACATTAGCAGTTCCAGTAGAAGCAATAGAGTCAACACTACCGATACTCCCCGTATCAGATTCGTTGATCCCCATCATCCTTCCTATAGCACTGATCATTTCATCTACAATAGTACATCAACTGATCACACCTGCAGTGTTTAACTCAAAGGACATCCCAGTATGGTATAGTAATCAGATACTGGAAAGTGACTCAAAGACAGACTCACATGAATGGGAATTTGATTCCATCCAGCTTAATATTTCAGATGAGGAAGACACCTCACTACCTCCACCCTGCAAAGACATCCCTGTTTAAGGAGAAGCACAGATAAAGACCTCTTGGGTTCCTGAGCTAGAAACTTCTTCCATAGACCCTATGTCACATTCTACACCTGATTCTAACAAGGAGAGTACCATCAATGACCTTCACCACAATGTCTTAACCCTCACTGACACATCTAACGAACTTAACCTAATCGATGAAGTAATGCCCATTATCCATCCTAAACTCATCGAATGGAACTAGCCTAATCCCCAATGTCTTGACCATTTCCAAAACGATGATGCGATCATTGACTTTTTAGAACTATGGGATAACATACCAAGAGGGGATCACAAAGCTAGATTCGCCATTGAACTTAATAGTGCAGCATACTTCGAGGCAAATGCCAAACCTTTCAGCTTCAAAAATATAACAATAAAACATGGATCTTCCAGTGAAAACCACACCGTGGCATTGTTTGATCCAACAAAAGTAAAAAGAAAGAGCATATCCAATGGTGAAAACATCTCTAAGGTGCCTAAGGATGAAAGGTTTGACATTCTCCCTGCTAGTACACAACAGGAACGATCAACAATTCTCATCGAGGAAATAAAAGAATACAACATGGGGACTCTTGAAACTCCTCACCACATACATTTGGCATCCCTTCTAACTCCATAGGAACAACCTAAATTTGTAGAGTTCTTTCAAAAATGTCAAATCAACTTTGCATGGTCATATGCAGACATGCCTGGTCTTGATCCAGATTTAGTCATGCATCACCTCACCGTAGCAGAAGGAGCCGAACCTGTCAAGCAGAAGCTTCGCAAGATGCATCCTCAGATTGCAGTACTAGTCAAAGAAGAACTTAAGAAACTCCTGGATGTTGGTTTCATTAGACCAATTGATTATGCAGATTGGATATCCAATATTGTGCCTGTTGGCAAGCCAAATGGGGGCATCCATATTTGAACTGACTTCAGAGATCTAAATAAGGCATGTCCTAAGGATGAATTCCCCCTACCAAACATCAACATCATAGTGGACCTAACAATAGGACATGCCATGCTTTCACTCATGGATGGCTTTTCAGGATACAATCAGATAAAAATCACACCAGAGGATCAACATAAGACAACCTTCACATGTCCATGGGGCACATACTACTGGAATGTAATGCCTTTCGGTTTCAAGAATGCAGGGGCAACCTATCAACGAGAAATGACCACCATCTTCCATGACATGATGCATGCCATAATGGAAGATTATGTTGATGACTTACTAGCAAAATCACTCACCAAAGAAGGTCATCTAGACATATTAGATAAAATCTTTGATAGACTGGAACAATATCATGTTCGACTCAACCCAAAGAAATATGTCTTTGGAGTAACCTCAGGGAAGCTTCTAGGATACATTGTCTCAAGCAAAGGTATTGAGGTTGATCTAGCAAAGGTCAAAGCAATCATGGACATGCCACCTCCAAAGAACATCAGTCAGCTAAGGACATTACAAGGACGACTACAATCCATCTGAAGATTCATTGCACAATTGGCAGATAAGTGTCACCCCTTTACACATCTACTACACAAAAACATCTGCTTTCAATGGGATACTAGATGCCAGCAATAATTCTAGATGCTTAAAGACTATCTCATGAATACACCATTGTTGATCCGACCAGATCCAAGTAGACCTCTGTTACTCTATATTTTAGCAACTAATACAGCATTAGGTATACTACTAGCACAACATAATGTAGAAGGGAAAGAGTGTGATGTTTACTACATCTCTCACACACTGGTTGGCTATGAACTCAATTATACACCTATTGAGAGAGTTTGCCTAGCAGTAATCTTGGTAGCCACTAAACTAAGGCACTATCTGTTGACCCATAAAGTACAACTCATTGCGAAGATTGATCCACTCAAATACTTACTTAGTAAAGCAGCATTGACAGGCCGCTTGGCCAAATGGGTGATGATTCTAAGTGAATTTGACATCGAGTATGTAGACTGTAAAGCTATTAAGGGTCAAGTCATTGAAAATTAGTTGGCCGATGCACCACTCATAGGCGATCATTCTCTCATTTCCAATTTTTTAGATGAAGAGATATTCATGATCACAACAGCACAACCATGTAAACTATACTTTGATGGTTCGTACACTAGGCATGGCTCGGGGGCAGGCATTCTATTTATCACACCTCAAGGTGACAGGATATTGAAGTCTTACAGGCTCACATTTCCATGCACCAACAACATAGCGGAGTATGAGGCCTTGATCACAGGACTCAGGCTAGTTGTATAATGGAAGTTACAAGAACTGCAAGTATATGGCAACTCCCAACTGGTCATTCGACAAGCAACTGATGAATATCAGACTAAAGATGACAAACTCATGCCATACAAACAAATGGTGGACAAATTAAAGACATCATTTACTACTATCACCTTTGAGTAGATACCAAGAGATCAGAATCAAGATACTAACGCTATGACTACTATTGCATCTCTTCTAGATCTTCCACAGAATTCAACATGCTACGAGTTCTTGGTAGAATAGCTTTGGATTCCCGCTTATGATATCCCTGAATCTGAGATGATATGTCACCTTATCAGTTCTGAATCCCCATGGTATGGTGAGTTTTATAGTTATCTCTGCGATCACACCCTTCCTCCTAACCAATCGAATAACCAACATAAAACCTTCATTCGCCAAACTGCTTGATATACCATTATTGTTGAAACCCTATACCGATGCAGTCTTGATGGTACTCTCCTTCAATGTTTGGAACATGATGAGGTAACAAAGGCCTTGGAAGAGATACATGAAGGAATTTATGGAACCCATGCAAGGGGTCCTTCACTAGCCAAGAAACTCATGTGCATTGGATACTATTGGCCATCCATGGAAAAAGACTCCTACTACTTTGTCAAAAAGTGCAAGAAATGCCAAGTTCATGGAGACCTAATACATGCACCAGCATAGGAATTTCAACCAATCACAACACCATGGCCCTTTTGTCAATGGGGACTTGACCTTGTGGTTAAAATCCATCCATCTTCATCCAACGGCCACAAATTCATTATTACCGCCGCCAAATACTTCACAAAGTGGATCGAAGCTATTCCACTTACCCAAGTCACCGGCAAGCAGATTGCCTCATTTATCCTCAATTACATCATCTGCCGGTATGGTATACCCATGTCCATCATCACAAATAACGGTCTTCCTTTCAAAAATCAGGATGTCCATGAACTCTGTGAGAAATTTCACATCCAACACCTCTTTTCCACTCCCTATTACCCACAAGGAAATGGTCAGCTTGAAGCATCAAACAAGAACATATTAAAAATCCTCAAGAAGACAATCAATGATGTCGGTCGTGATTGGCACATTCAATTGAATCTAGCACTATGGGCGTATCGAACTAGCATTCAAACTCCTATAGGCGCAACTCCCTACTCATTGGTCTATGGTGCAGAATCTATTTTACCTATTGAGGTTGAGATACCAGCACTACGGGTTTCCTTGCACAATCTCATCGATGATGAAGCATATAGAGTATCCCGTCTTCAAGACTTAGAGCTACTTGATGAGAAGCAAAAAGTTGCATACAATCACCTCAAGGCCTATCAACAGTGCATGAGCAGAAGCTATAATCATCAAGTTAGACCTTGTGCATTCGAGGTAGGTGATCTTGTTCTTTGAGAAAATCCTCGTAGCCAACCCAACTAAGAACATCAAGGAAAGTTTGAATCAAATTGGCTGGGACCATATGTTATTACTGCGGTATTTGGGTCTGGGGCATATCAGTTGGCTACTTCAGAAGGAGAACCACTAGCAGATCCGATCAACAACATGCACCTCAAATGGTTTTATACATGAACTGCATAGAGCATCAGGCTCCCATATATACTAGCACAAATACCCAAAAACATCCAGATAAATGACCTAAGGAAATATATAAAAACATCAAAATAGTAAAGAAAAATCATGCATCCAAATGGTGAACAACCACTCTAGTGGCACCTTGGGTAAGTGCGATGGTGAAAACCTGGCAAACCGGCGCCACTCGTAAAGGCTATGGCTCCATTGTCTTTCAAAATTGTTGCGATCACATCCACTACATACACACATCCATCTGTCCAAATCATGGCTTGTTATTAATCTGCAATCAAGAAAGTACTTCATGCATCTTGCATCTCACCTTTTCATTGTCATGTCTAAAGTGGGGGCAATGCCCTTAACCTATTGATGGAAGTGGATTGTACATTGTTTTGTGATTCATTGATTTCTTCATTCAAAACTATCTCGCAAAAATACCAAAAACATTCAAAAACTATCTTGCAAACATACCAAAAACATTCAAAATATCACAAAATCCAAAAACATCAGAAAACATCGAAAATCACACAAAAAACATGGCAACACATTGTACATACTCATCCGAGCAGATACAAAACAAGCATTGAAAAGTACTCGCACGATGATCACTTCTCAAAATCAACCAAACAATCAACATTAACACTCAAACTATCTTCAACAAGGATGCATCCTTCCTTACCAAAACAAAGACAAAATGATGTTTTTTTTACAAGAAAATTCTGTTTAAAGCTATCAAATACTTAGTTGATTTGTGAGTTATTCATTCATTTATATATATCAGGTTCCTATAGCATTGTTTGTGTATCTTCTGCAGATTATTCCGATGAAGTTCTGGGGCATGTACTAATGGTGTCTATGTGGCAAGTTCACTAAGCTACATGATCTTATGCAAAATGCAGTCATAGATCACTACAACTTGCTGACTATAGTGTATACCTCGACCATATGAGAATGAACCATTACCAAGGATTCATATTCTTTATTCTTTACCTATATATTGTTTTCTTACAAGAACAATGCTCCTTCTTTGGTTCCTCATACCTCATCCGATTTGGATAAAGGTTTTTGTCTCTTATTAAGGTATGAACTTGTCTCAAGATATGATCACCCCAAGATCAAGGAGGACGATCCAAGTCATGCATGATCGGAGATGATCCTTACCAGTTCCGCAAGCAATACTCAAGTCAACTTGACCCATTATATCAAGTTGTTTGTGTTAACTTGCTATATCAAATCCATGTAAGCAATACTCTGGTCATCTTGAATCATTATGTCAAGTTGTTTGTATTTCCTTACAACATTTTAAAGCTTGATGATGAAAATAAATCACTATGGATCGTCCTTCCATCTCATCTATTATATTGCATTCCGTTGCATGTCGTCCATCCATTTACTCATTCATTATTCATAAGCATGGTTTTGTATATAAGTATGAACAAAAATTGAATAGCTGTGGAAAATTGAGTTGGTCTTGGATACAATCACGACGAAGTCCTTTGATACTTCACCAGTGCATCAGGCAAAATTTAAACAACCTTGCATTCATCTATCATAATCACGTCATCATTTCATTACATTTAGTTGCATTTATCTTTAGCCATTCG
The DNA here is from genome assembly GCF_030272615.1 of Cryptomeria japonica. Taxonomy (NCBI): domain Eukaryota; kingdom Viridiplantae; phylum Streptophyta; class Pinopsida; order Cupressales; family Cupressaceae; genus Cryptomeria; species Cryptomeria japonica. The sequence continues at coordinate 651,585,958 of NC_081407.1, read as the reverse complement.
TTAGCATGCATTTAATATCATTTAGTTGCACTTACCACATATAGTTCATTCTCATTTACTTGCATTAGTATCATTATATCATTTCATTATTACACTCATGACATTTAGATTCACTTATATGATAAATTGTCCTTACTTGCATTTCCTACCATGATTAGCCATTACTATACATTCATTTAATATCTGTTAGTGATCATCATTTATCATCACTTCCACACTTATGTATCATACATTTGTTTAGGTTTCCATAAATTGCATACATTCATTTAACTCTTCATTAGTTAAAGTACATTCATTCATCCATTATTAAGTGTCTTATTATACTCATTTTAGGATTCATTTAAATTGCATTCATTATCCCTTTTTAATTGCATTAAGGTGCAATTATTAAACATAAGTTGCATTATCATCACATTATCATTTTACTTAATCATATTTTAGGCATTTAGAATCATAAAAACCATTTGTTTCCAATGTTGGTTCATACATTATAAACATATGCATTCATTTAGAAATCATCATTTAAACATTTGTACTTTACATATGTTTATCCATGTTATATTCATTTTTCAACCATATAGATGCATATCCATAAAAAGAATCATTCATTCAAAGCGTTGCATTAACATCATTGCATATCATTATCCCATCATTGTGTTGATATAAAGTACAAACTACTATCTATACCATCATAAATCATCATTTTGTTATGCACACATAAGTATCATGGCATTGCATACATCCAGCATTTTTATCCCAAAAACCATCAAAAGCACGCATACATAAACCTTCATCCACATGATTAGCATCCAACATCATACAACGAATGCATATAGACATCATGTAAGCATAAATCATCATAAAAACATGCATATAGAAATCATCTCATAAACACATACATATAGCAAAGTACAAATATCCATCTAAGCATAAAACATCCATACATATCAAAATGCATATCATCAAAACTATGGGATCTCCTCATATACATCATCTCATGTATTAGAATACAATGAAGTCTACAAAATTGGCTACCAAGAGCCATCCAAGACATAGTCCAAAATGACAATATAAATACATGCATGCAAAATGCTCTCTTAGATGCCACTCTGACCAGATGCTGCACCACCATCACCACCTGCTCCCCCACTAGTCCCTGCACCATCCGATCTATCTCTTCGTGGAGGCCCCATCAAACCCCCACTAGCTCCTGCACCCCCTGACCTATCTCTCCGTAGAGGACCCATCACACCTCCACTGCTCTACATCCTCTAAGACCGATCTGACCTGGTCTGCCACATCTGTGAATAGCTTAGTGCTCACTGACTAGCTGGCACCACCTACTCATATAACCCCCGCCAATACTCTATCTCAGCTTGTGCTCATCCAAACTATCTCATAACCTCCCCAGTAGGACACTGTGCTCCTACTCCAACCCGAACTCTCTCCTGCAGCTCCGCTAATCTCTCCACCGCACTATCCCTCTCCTGCAACACCACAGTCAGCTCTGACTCTCATGCAAATAGTTGTAAATCTCTCGCTGCCACCTCTGCCTCCAAATCCTCCACCTGTGTCTCGGCTGCTATTAGTCAAGTCTGCAAATGTAATAGCATATGATCCCATAGATCACCACCCCATGTCACTCCCTCCCCTATATCCATAGGTGCCTCACCTGTAGCTCCCTCCCCACTATCCATCGGTATCTCCCTCTCCATACCTCAACCACCTAATCTAACTCCTCCCAACATCAACAGTCCTTGTGATATCCACAATGGCAATCTACCTCTCCCTCTCCACTGGACCCGACCACTTAAGCCACCTCCTTTGCCACCTCCACCACCTCCACCATCTCCTCCTCCTCATCCTCCACCATCCCCCACTCCTCCTCCTCCTCCTCAAAATCGGGCATCGGCCCTGTCGTATCTAATATCTGCGAAATCGGATGAGCAGCCATATACTACGTATACTCCTTCGATACTCCTGCATCTACCACCCTCGGCCATATGTCCCATGGTCTTGCTTGAAGCATCCGAAACTTTGCCAATTCTTGATCATAAGGAAGTATTGGCCCTCATGCATATCTCTCTCGAACCACTCTGGCATACTCCCTTGAACCCCTCAGTAATCCCTGCTATCGCCTAAACTGTCTCATCACTCTGCTCGACACCTGTCTCTCTACATTGTAGCATGCCCTCCCAATGAGGAATTAGGTCATAAATACATATGGCAACGCCTCTACATCATCCTCCCAGGGCTCACACTCTATGTACAGTCTCTAAATAACTGCATCCATGTCATCCAGCACCCGTTGCCACCACTCTAACTTCCCCGAGTGGGGCTGACTCATCATACCACTGTACATGAACATATAGGGGTGGTCAACTGCCTGGAATCTAAGACTCACTGGTCACATAACTAGTAAGTTCTCCCATGCCCATATATACAACAACATCACTCCCACTACCAAGGAGCCTCTCCCGTGATACACTACCTCATGCAGCTCCTGATACATGTCCGCTAACATGCACAATCCCTATGCAAATCGGGTCCCCTCTGTCATCATCTGCTCTATCACCTGCCCCCAACCAACGGCCAAACCATGTGATAGTCTATCCAAACATAGTAGCCCTCCCACGATCCCAAACAAAACTGTTGGTAATGGCTCATACATGGCAGCAATATCCTCCCAGGTTATCAAACCGTCATCAATATACAGGTCCTCCTCGAAGAAGCTCTGCATCACTAGAGTCCCCCATGATCTATCATATGTGACTAGCTCACCCCGAATAGGAATATGCAGGATATACCACACATCCTCTAGTGTCATAGTCATCTCCCCCTGCACTAAGTGAAACATGCATGTCTCACTGTGCCAGTGCTCTGCAAAGGCTATAATCAAACCGTGATTCATCCGAATCATGGGCATATGCATCACATCATACAACCTAGTCGTTGTAATGCAATCAATCTCGGCCTCTGTCAGCTGATCACATAGCCCCTGTGTAGCCGGATGTCTCTTGTGCAACTGTAAGACGCGTAGATCCTCCTGCACACATGCATCAATTAATCATCATCAGTTGTTTTGTTTCAAACTTTCTTAAGTTTAAACCTAGACTATCAAAAGATACTTTCATCAAGTATCTTTGAGTCTCAACAGGTAAGCAATCATGGCACACCTAGACTTCAACAAGCATTTATCCTAATGACCTAAGTCTCATCAGGGCTGCTATGGTTCAAAACAACTCTCACTTCACATCCCTATCCATCCATCATTGGCATCGGGAGATTTTTGTTCACACAAACTGGGGCATCTAATTTCCTAAACAAAAGTGCTATCTTACAAACAATAGCACTACTTCTTAAACAATAGTGCTAATACCTTAACAAAAGCGCTTAATCAACCATACAAAAGCACTACAACGCCTATGCGATAGTGCTACTTCACATCAAAGGCGCTCAATTGACCCCTCAAAAGTATTAAACACACAATAGCACTCAAACATGCATACAATAGCGCTCATATTTTCAAAAGCACTCAAACAATAACACAATAGTGCCATTGTGGCACAAAGGTGCTAATTCATTGGATAACAGCACCAAAACATAGTTTCAGTGCTATTGTCTTGACTCAACTTGGACTCAGCAAAAAAAATGTAAAAAATGCATAAAATTCAAAATTTTAAATTTGCGTACCGCTGGTCCATAGTCCTCTGGCTGCTGGAATCGACAGACTCGCTCAAATCAGTGCTCTGCAATGGGTATCGACATCCTGACTGCTGCTCTATCCTCCAAAATTTCACTATCAGAGCTCTATTTTCACTATGGTCGTGGATTCAAATGACCCTGTTTTCACCCCTTTCTCCCCATATAAACCCTTCATCGTACCCTTAACTTTCCCCCCCTCACAGTCGTGGTCCCCATGAACTTCCCGAGCCTCCCATTTCTTCATTTTATCTCTGATTTCTTCTATTTTTCACCCATATTGCTAAATTCTTCTCTTCTATCACCCAACCAATTTTCATTCTTTTTCGAGAGATCGCCCGATTTTTTGAAATTTTTCGGCCCATCTCTCGAGGGGGCATACCACCCATTAAATTAACATTTTATGGGGAATTTCTTCACACCTATTTTTCTTTCTTTGAAATGACATGATAAACCGCACCATCTCAAAGAGGGGCAAATGTAGTCACATAAATCTGTCCATTTTAATTAAATGAATATTTCGTATTTATTTGATTAAAAATCCACTAAGCCATCAGTTAATTAAATTAACATTTAATTAATTCATCTTCAAACATTCTCCTATTAATTAAATAAATTATTCAATTTATTTTAATTAATTCATTAAACCAAATTCACAAATCAATTAAATGAATAAATTCTATTTATTCAATTTAATCCTCTTTTCTCTTTTAAATAAATTAAATAAAACATTTATTTAAATCATTTATCTCCCCCCACTTGCATTTTCCTACAAATGCAACTTGCACACATTTATTGAAATAAATTAATTTATTTTTAAATAAAAATCCTATTTTCCCTCACCCACCAAATCCACTTGCATTCCTAAACCCTTTCTAGATTCTTCTAACCCCTTCCTAATTAGCCTAATCCATCCCCTAATTATTGTCACATTCCTAAGCAACTTGGAGTCACTTCTCAAAGACTTCAAAGTCTTTGAAAATCATTTAATGTTTTGTGTGTTCAACAATTTAACCTCCAAAGTCTTCCAAGATCACTAATGGCTCTTACATGACCATTTATGGCTCTTACATAACCATTTATGGTTATTTCAACTTGCACTCATGTGTCTCCTCAAGCATTTATTGCTTTGACCATGGTTATCTCTTTTGCCTTTGCACAAAATTTTATTCATTGGATAAAAGCTTTATTCTTTGAATAAAGAATTTATTCATTCAACCTAACCTTGACCTTAACTCCCAAGTTAACTCTCAGGTCATGTCAAGCATTTAATGCTTATTCCCTCTCCTCTCAACATATCTCACATTGACACTTGCCATCTTGGGATTGGGTTGAAAGCCATCACATGGATTGAATATAATTCAATCCTGACCCTTGTTGAGATTACTAAATCTCAACCATCCATTGCTCCATTTTTCCTATAAATAGAGCCCATTTCTTCATAATTCAGATCCTGAAAACTTGTATGCATCTAAGTTATAGAGAATTTTAGAGAGCATTTAGCATTAATCACTAAATATCTTGTCACTTTGGTTTAAAATAAATCATTTTAGCATCATAGCATCTAGTATTAGCTTTTTATTCACATTTAGAGCAAATACTTCAATCTCAAACCTCCATAAGCATCCATAGTGCAAAAAGTTGTTCAAAGCTACACTAGTTTGGAACTTGGAGAGGAGTGGAACAAAGGAGAAGGAGCTAAGAGCATGTTAGGAGACATTTGGAGATGCTTCATCATATTTACTTCCCTAGTTAAATATTCTCTGATGCTTTTAGTATCTCTTTTGATATGCCTGTTTAGAATAATCTTTTCTTGCTAATGCTAATGTTTTTGCTCTTGTGTGTGTGTTGTCTTCGAACATATTTTCTAATCCTCTTTTGCAGAGCATCAGATCTTACCTCTCAAATGCTTTTTGGTGTAGGCCATTCAAAAATTGTTTTTACTTTCTTAGGGTCCATCTTCAAACCATCCTCAGATATCAAAAATCCCAAATAGACTAATTCTTCCTTCATGAAAGTACACTTCTTAAGATTTATCAACAACTTTTCTTCTCTCAATCTCTACAAAACTTGCCTTAAATGCAACAAATGCTCCTCTTTTTTCCTACTGAAAAATCAGAATGTCATCCAAATATACAATAACAAACTTACCCAAAAAAAATTCCAATACCTCATTCATCAGCCTCACGAAAGTACTCGATCTATTAGTTAACCCAAAAGGCATCACCAACCACTCATACAATCCTTCATTTGTCTTGAATGTTGTCTTCCACTCATCTCCTTCTATGATCCTGATCCAATGATATCCACTCTTCAAGTCTATCTTTGTAAATTATTTGGCTCCACTCAAAGAGTCCATTATGACATCCATCCTAGGCAAAGGACACTAGTATTTCACTATGATCTTGTTTATTGCTCTGGAATCAGTACACATTCTCCATTATCCATTCTTATTAGGTGCTAATACTAGTGGTACTGCACAAGGACTCAAACTTTCTTTGATCAAACCTTTCTTCAACAATTCCTGCACTTGTCTATTTAACTCTTCATTCTCTGTCAGTGTCATCTGGTGTGCAGCTTTGTTAGGCAAACTAGCTCTAGGAATCAGGTCCATGCAATGATTGATACTTCTCCCAGGTGGTAATCCATCAGAGGCATTATTTGAAATGATGTCTTCATACTCTATCAACAACTCTTTTATCTCTTTTGGTTGTTCTTCTTCATGCTCTAGATTCTCAGTCTTCTTAGAAACTAAGACAAAACACACATTCTCATGTCTCATTTCATCCAGGAATTTCCTTCCATCCACCAAACAAATTCTAGCATTTGTACATACTTCACTCTTCAAAGGCTCCTCCAAGGGAAACAAGGTTTGCTTCGTCCCATTGGCCACAATAGTGTATGTATTCTTCCTCCCATCATGTATTCTTTGTCTATCAAACTACCAAGGTCTACCCAACAAAAGGTGACAAATATCCATAGGCATGATATCACACAAGACTTCATCATGATAGTTCCCAATTTTCAATTTCACCAAACATTGTTGACTTACCAACAACTTATCATAATCCTGAATCCATGATATCTGATAAGGCTTAGGGTGTTTCAATCTTTCCAAATTAAACTTATTCACCATCTCTTCTGAAACAAGATTATCCAAACTACCTCTATCAATAACAACTTTACAAAACTTACCGGATACGTTACATCTGGTCTTGAACAAATTCTTCCTCTAAAAGGGCTCTTCATCTCCTGTAGTATGACAAAGCTCTCCTCATCATCAACGGTTCTCCATCCTCTGGTTTATTGGTTGATCTAGTGGGGCTTTCTTCCACCACTGTTTTTCTTCTCGTATTCTATGTCTTCTTACATTTGAAAGCATGATGTCCTTCTCCTCCACACTTATAGAAAGTTCCTCTAAACACTCTCTTGTCTTGTCTTCTGTCATCTTTTCCAAAACTTTCATTTTGGTAGCCATCCAGTTCTCTCCTCTGGTAGAAATTTCTATCATCTTTCTAGTATGAATTACCTTCTTTGCTTACTTCCTTGTCCTTGTTTTGATCTATACAGGTTTCTCTACCTCCAGTATATCTCTTCCTCTGGAAAACCTTCCACCTCTACCTCTCTCTCTATGCACATGTCTTTTGTTCAACTTCTCTTCTGCTTTCAGAGCATACTGGTAAGCTTCTTCAACACTGTGGAATTTGATCAAATTGAGTTCATCTTATATAGACATGTAAAACACATTCAAATATCTTCTAACTTGTTCAACTTCATCATCAATATGTTGAGATCTGATATTCAACTTGTAAAATTCTTCGGTGTACTACTTCACACTAGAGTCCTTCTACCTCAAATTATGCAACTTCTGTAATAGATTCACTTGATAATTAGCTGACATAAATTTTGATTTCAACTTAGCAGCCATCTGATCCCATGTCATGATCTTTTCTTTACCTCTTCTCTATCTATCGACCTGCAAATACTCCCACCAAAGAGATGCATGACCTTTCAACTAGGTACAGGCATATTTCACCTTTCTTTCTTCTGTGGTGTTTTCAAAATTAAAATATTTCTCCATCTCCGAGATCCAATCCATCAATTCATCTGAATCCAACTTTCCATCATATTTCAGTGGGGTAAAATGAGGTTTAGTATTTGCCCTACTCAAACCCTCAAAAACCTTTCCTAATTAGGATCAATTGTCGGAGGATTTACTTGTTCTATCGGGGCTTCTTCTCCTTCATCTTCACTCACATCTTCAATATGTCAGCCTCTTCTTTGGGTTGTCTCAATGACTTCCAACTGGGCTGCAGTTCCCATGCACTTCACCATTCCTATTTCATCTTCACGCCAGTCCTCGACAGCTACAGATCGGATCCATAGTCTGCCACCCTACAACAAAATTTCTCATGACAACTCAATCTCCAAAATGAAAGCTCACTTTGATACCACTTAGTGCAGTCACCAGTTACTATGGATCTCAAAGAGATCAATCCGAACCAGTCAGCAAGATTAAACACAATAGAAACACAAGGATATGATGAAGGCAATGCAAAACATAATGTATTATATCATAAAAATTGATTACAATCAACCGGTAGCAACCGGGTTATAGAAACCGGCTCACTGGGCTGCTAAAACATGCTTAATTACAGAATAGGTCACAACCAGGACCTCAATTATTAGGATCTATCTTCTATGTTCTATATCTTCACTGATCTACATTCTAATGCTTAATTACAATAATTTATATGATCCAAGGGGATCTAGTCGGCCCAAAAAGGATCAAATGTTGAAGAACAAGACCTAACGTGTAAAAATAACAAGATCGACCTTCACCAAAGAAATTCCTTTGGAAAATTCAAAGGGTGAAGTGTAGATCAAAGAGAAGGTCGACCACATGCAAAGGAACATGAGAATCACCACTCAGGGCTCTGCAAGCTATGGAAGGGATCTAGTAGATTCTGATAGATTACAAATGAAAATAGGTCTAGGCAACTGGTACCAGAAAACTATCTCAGAAACTAGTAGCGATAACTTGCCGGAAAATGATCCAAATGCTCCATGATTTGGGAATAAGGTAGATGATCAAGTCCTCAAGAAAAAATCCAACTCCTCGAGATCCAGTGAGCCAATGCCAGAAAATGCAGAATAAAATGGTGAAACTACAAAACAAAAAGCAAAACAAAAAGGAAATATTTTTGGTTGATGCAAGATTTCCAAGAACTGGGGATTCTCCTGCATCAATAAGATCGTGCCATCCTTGCATGCTAAATTTAGAAAGAGAATGTTATACATATATCATCGCACCAATAAACTTAAAACTTAATTCTTTAAATAAATTCTCACCATGATCACACTCTTGCCAAGTAGGATCGGATATGATGGGAGCTTGAGATATAGTAGTCTGTGGTATGACTCTATTACTCTCACCATGCTCATACCGCCTTTATATCTCAAGATGTAGCTTTGATGACGAGGACCTACATAATCTTGATCTTGGCCTCTTTAGGGTTATCTTCTCCTCTCTCATTGCAACCTCTCCTCTATCCTCTACTACAGGAGGATCTAGGGCTATGGTCTCACCTCTAGAATGATCAGGGATATCATCTTTTCCTAATCATCTTCTTCATCTTCCACATCGTCTTCATCCTCCTCATTCTCCTCCTCATTACTAATAGGCTCCTTCGAAGCCTCCTATCCTCTCTCCTCATTATGTGAGTCAAGTGATCTCATCCATGGGTTGGGATTCCCTCTTGGGTAGTCCAATGGAAATATGCCTCCAGGGAAGTTCCTATCCCACCATGTGACGTAGCTTTGCTGGACCTTGTCAGCGTCATCCTCCAATGGGGCACAACCCTATCCTTCTCATCATCATCAAAATGTGTAAGTGCTATCTCATTTGTAGTAGGTCTGGGCACTACTCCTGGTCTCACAACACATCTAGAGTGTCGTATGTAAATCAATACCGCTATAGGGACACCTTACTCTAGATCAGACTATATCCTCACTCTATCAAAGTAGAATGGCATGATAAGGTAGCTATGGTGACCCTCTAAAATATGGTCCTGGTACATGAGGTGGAGTTGTCTCTCCTAACCTAGCCAAGTGGTCATCTTCCTATATGGTCTCCATACAATGTCATCTAGTCAAAATCTATCTATCACCAGTCTACAATATAGTAAGTCACCCCTCTGCCACGATCTTGTGCATGGATAAGCATATGATCGGGGATCGTCAACATCCACATCAAGTGGAAACCTTACTATCCTAGTGCATGTGATATACTCAAACATCCAGATCTACAAAAGGGTGTATGTCATCAAACTCTTCCCCTCCCCATATGCATAGTCTCCCAACTCATAGTAAAGATGAGCTAACATGCTTCATCCCCATGAAAACATAGTGCACTACTCCATTGCACGAATGCCATATGTCAGGCCTTCGTGCATGTGACTGCCTTGCAAATTGGGGAATAAGGCTAATGTCATTGTGGCAATCATAGACTATCTCCTCACTAGTGGAACTATGTTGGATGGATGGAGTAACCATCAGATAAGAATCCAATCCTTCGTCTCCCCGTGTGCAGGTCTGCCTATGCAATAAACCTACTCTCTCCTCATAGCTATCTGTGAGTGGTTTTTGATATCTTACTATTCGTCCTCTCACTGGTAATATAAAGATAAGGTATACATCCTCTAATATCATTGTCATCTCACCCACTAGCAAGAAGAATGTGGAGGTATCAAGATCCCATCTCTTCATCAAGGCCATGAGCATAGGCCCATGAAACTTGATGATAGACATACAAAATACATGCCACAAGCCCACTACGTGGAGAAGTTGTCGATACTCTAAGGATATCCAAGGAATCTAGCCACAAAGATGATGGTATGTGAGTTCGACAGTATGCTCTCGCAAGTATCAAAACTTGTGAAATCAAGAATCATGTATCAGTAATCTATCATGCATCAACAAAATAAACTCATCATCTAGTCTCTATCATCATCAACCTAATTCCATGTGTACTTCTCTAGTAACCCTTTTCTATGAATTAGGGCACCCTATTGGGACCAGGGTACCCTTGCAAGACTAGAGTGCCTAGTTGGGACCAGAGCGCCCTAGGTGGACCAAAGCATTCTTGTTGGGTAGCCCTTGGAAATTAGGGTTTTTATATAATAAATCAATCAACGAAATGTAATGGAAAGTAGTGATGCAGTTGGGTAGGCTTACCTCATTCAACAGAGCGTCCTCGATCATGAAATGTCTCGAGATCTCCATCTAGGTGGGCATTTCAAGTCATCGATGTGACATCTTGTGCTATGTGGGCTCCTCTTCTACAATATGAGACAAAAATTGAATAAGACAAATGAATAGTGTCATTTTCACTATTTAAGGTATTCTCTCTACTAAACCCTAACCCTACAATTTCCCCTTTATCTTTCACATCTTGAGATAGAGAACTTTGATTCTCACACCATTGGTTATGTTGGAATTGTGTTTTAGTTCTCTTCCTTACCATTTTCTTTGACTTGCTTTGGTCTTGTATCGATCTTAGTTGTGAGAATTTGTCATCAATTCTCTTCACAATTTGATGTGGTAAACATGATACCCTATTTCAACTCACTAATTAGCAAGCCAAAACGGGGGGCATATAGCTACCCTCGAATTTCATCTCTTAGTAAGCATTTAGGTGATTTTGTGATTTCAACTAACAATGTGGTATTGTAGGATGAGGTTCCTAATGTTGTATTGTAGATACCACTGGGGGCTTCATTCATCTTATGGACATATCATTTTCCCATTAATATTTACTTTTCTTTACTTTATCTTACATATGCATATAGTGTCATATGACCACTAAAGTGGCAGCTAACTGTAGAGTCATAAATCATACACCCCTAATTAGGATTGTCCAATTCCACGCTTATGCTAGCACCTGCCTTAGCGTGTCCCATTGATTTTTACATTTTTTAAAATTACGTTAATCATTTTATTATTAATTTAATTAAATCTAAGGTCCTCTCTCATCAATTCTCATATTATAAAATTGGGCCCTTAACCCTAAGTGTGCCCCTTTTTATTCTATTTTAATTGATCCTGGTAAACTCCTATTTCCCATCTTCAAGGCACATTTTCACATTTCTAAACACCTTGGATTGACCTATCATGTTGGATTTGACTTTATAATCACCATATCATGTGTCCAGACTATAAATTTAGAAAAAAAGTTGGCTGGACCAAAATGATACCATTCTGGTCCCAACTTTTTCTCCCTGAATTTCAAGAGCTTAATTTGGTGGTATTATAATATTTAATTCCCACTTTGTGTCAGTTTTCATCAATTCTAAGTTGGCCTATGATCAAAATTAAAGTTAGGGTTTCATATATATAACATTTTATTTCCTCATTTGAGGGTCCATTCTCTAACAATTAAAGGAGACTCACGAAATGAAAGTGCAAGTTTTATGTGAAGTCTACAATCAGAAAATTCATCATTCATCAAGTTTGCATCAATCATGGAAGCTTAGGAGATATCAAAGAATAATAAGGAGATCACCAATTGTTGATTGGCTTGTACCTGTCCCTTATGGTTTGGTATGGTTTCATGTTATTTTCATATCTCTATGTGAGTTTTCAGATCTACATTGCATTTGTGGTTTGGAGCATTTACATTACAATCATTTATTGTTTTTACTCCAAACATAGGGTAGAATTCTATCTTGCATTTTAGCTCATATGAATCTTACAAACACATGAGATTATAGGGCACACACTTTCCAATATGACATTGGCTATTTGTGGAGGTGGAAATAACCAAAACAAGGGGTTTGACTAAGACAAAACCCTATATAGTTGAATATGCACCATCTTCTAGATTGCAAGCATAGGTACAAATTCTTGTCAGAGTAAGAACTTTCCAAGAAGTCTCAATGAACAATCATAGATCCACTTGCAGAATCGAGACTCAAACCTCTCGGACTAGAGCACCTAGTACCCTGTTCCTCCTCAGTTAAGTGCATATTTTGGCAGTTTGGATTCAGAGCAGCTTAATTTGTAGTTTTGTAGTTTCTGGTTCAGTACAATCACTAGGACCAAAGTGTCCAGTGCTCTTGCCTAGTTAGTCCAAGCCTAGATTTTAGTATCAGGTGCACATTAGATTCACATTATTAGATCTGTACTTTGTGTCTCAGTTTCATTTTGTATCTGACTGTTATTTACTATTATTCTAGTTGTTTTCATTACTCCTACTAGCTTATTTTGTTTGCATCTTACATTTGATTCATTCCTCTTTCATATTAGCAAAGGAATAGAAACCCTAAAAGTATTCCTTGACTCTCTTTCATAGGAACAAGTCAAAGTGAATCACTTCCTTAGGCTCTTTCATATTCCAATGTGTGAATGAGAGTGGGATTCGGTCCTAGTTTACCCCGATTCTGTTTCCATCCATCACAATACTTAAATTTGAGTTCTCAATCAAATTTATTCAATATGTGCCTAATTATTTGTGCTTATAGACTTTAAGTTGCCTTTTAAAAGGAGGTAGAAAAGAGGGCTAAATTCAAGCCTTTAATAGTACCCGTCTTGACCTTTGAGCCCTCATATGACCATGTCATGTGACCTAGGGCTACATTTTTTGGCATTTTCTCCTCTCTTCTTGCTGATTTAACTTGAGGATAAACACTAGCTTAAGAAAATTTTCAAAATTCGGTGAATAATAAAGCCAATGAATTCATTAAATTTGATGTCTTGCAACAATTAAATCAAAGTCAACAATGGAATTTCTGTATAGTAGATCACTCTATGACATCACCTTTATGTTGGATCATATTTTTTTTTATTGTGGGTCTATTATCTCAAATTATGTGGCAATCCTTGTTGGCTCACAACCTTTCTTGATTGTTTGTTTATGTTCTATTAATAGAACAAACCTTGTTCGACCTTGCTGATTTGATCTAGTTTGATTTGTACTTCGTACTTACATGCATAGAATGCTAAGATCATCCAAGAAGTAATTGCAATGCATATGCAAAGACTACTTGCCTTTGTGATTTCATGCAAACAGTAAATTATGACGTGTGAGATCATGCAAAGAGTAAAACACAAATATTAAAATGCCTTACAAATTGTGCAAAGAATTGACTTGTTTGACCCTTCCTAGTAGGTTGTACTAATAGCCACCTCTCAAAAAGATTTCAATCATATTCTATAATCAGTTAGTCTATTAATTCACACCTATAAGTTGATTGGTTTTGCCTCTTAATACCTATGATAAGATCTACCTTGCACGGCCTTTGAAAATCTTCTGAAATACAATACCGAACAACCAAAAGTTAACCATGAATTATCAATCTAAGAAAACAAATTCTAATTCGAATTTGAAACCATGTAAAACTGCACCATATCTACTAGATCAAAGATCAAATTGATTCGATACATACACTCCTTACTACTTACCAAAATACATAATGGAAAAATATAGAAATATGAATGTAATAGCTAAATGAATGAATTAAATCATTATAAATATACATATAGAGAGAAAACCATCTAAAAACTATGCATGTAATCCACTTAATTGTGACAAACTATAAATTTTGAAAGTTAATTACATTTTCAATATATTTGATCATTTATAATTAAAAAAGTAAAACATTTTTATAAGAATAAAAAGAAGATCTTTGAAAAGATCTCAACTCTTTTACAAAAGAGTGTGAGCTCAACAATGAAGCCGACAAGAAGCCAAACAACATCAAAAGGCAAGCAGCCTCAAACATGTGATATAACAGCAAAAAAAGAACAGTTCACAGGAAAGAACGGTCAACTAATTTTAATGACATTTGCTTCAGAATGCTTTAGATCCTCACAACATCCCTACCTATCAGCTTGTTCATACAGTATTTCTGCACATTTGCACATTTATGTGCAGCATCTGTCTACATGTATATTCAAACTCACATTTATGCTCAGCATCTGTCTCTAAACACTGAACAAATTACAATGTCTTCAAGCACATGAAGCAACCCAGCCTTTTCCTAAATCTCTACACATAGAAAACCGCCTTTTGACATATTTGCCAATGCAATAAGGAGAAGAGGATCCAATTCCAGGAAGTAAACTTCTTCTATGAGCTGGTGAGGATAAGGGTCACTGATTGAAGATCACTCGATCACAATCCAACTCTACAAGTTCACAATTCCCCGTCATCATCTAAGATAACATGTCACAAATAACTACATATTGTTCAACATGGCAAAATCTAGAGGTTCAAAATCTAGAAACTACTTTAACAATATTAATGTACGATAAAGCCACGAGAGGAGGAACCAACGCATTATCAAAGATAATTGACTTCCTTGTAAGTTACATGAAATCAAATTGGAAGAACATGTTTCTAAGGGATAAGATGGTTTTAGGATTCAATCAAATTTGAATTTGGGTTATCATCTAAATAGTTCAATGGTTAGCACTGATATGAGATTCCAGAACCTGAAAAAAAAAAAATGATGGTGGTGGTGGTAATGAAGACGGAGAAAAAGAGAAAAAGAGGATAAATGATGATAATCATAATGAAGTGGATGAAAGAACAAAAAAAAAATGATGATAATGAAGAGGAAGAAGATGATGAGAAATATCAAAAAGAGGAGTTGTATCTGTGATGTTGAAGATAGAGGTTGTGAGAGAAAATACATAAAGATTAGTAACAGATATAAAGACTTAACTTTAAGTAAAAAAAAAACTAATTTTATTTATCTTCTTCACTATTAGGATATTTCTTAGTGCCCGTTGTTATCTTATACAATCCTTTATTTTCTGGCACAAGTTGTAAGTATTAAGTTCTAGTGATGATAATTAAAAGATGTCAAAGGTGTGATATTCTTATTTTGACTCCAATGTTAAGGTGAATTTGTTGTAGAATGTAAATTTAAAAGAAAAGTTTAGAAAAAAGTGGAAGTACACATGACATAATCTAACTCACCTTGATTTAATATTGAGATCCCCTCCCAAGTTTTTTTTGGAACTTTATATGTTTAGTGCATCTACATGCTTATCAGAATGAATAGAAACATTTTATAATTTTAGTGCAATGACAATTCCAATAGATCAAACATAAAAAATTAATCACTTTTAAAAAAAAGTATTTAAATTTGAGTTCTGAATCAAAGTTATTCAATATGCACCTAATTATTTGTTCTTATAGACTTTAAGTTGTCTTTTAAAAGATGTAGGAAAGAAGGCTAAAGTCAAGCCTTTAATAGTACCTATCTTCAAGACAATTAAGCCCTCATATGACCATGTCATGTGACGAAGGCCTAAATTTTTTGGTAATTTCTCCTCTCTTCTTACTGATTTAACTTGAGGATAAACTCTGACTTAAGAAATTTTCAACATTCAATGAATAATAAACCCATCAATTCTTTAAATTTGATGTCTTGCAGCAATTAAATCAAGGTCAACAATCAAATTGTTGTTTGGTAGTCAATCTATGACATCACCTTTATTTCAAAGATCACATTTTTTTTATTGTGGGTCTACTATATCAAACTATATGACCATCCTTGTTGGCTCACCTTTATTTCAAGGATCACATTTTTTTTATTGTGGGTCTACAATATCAAACTATGTGACCATCCTTGTTGGCTCACAACCTTTCTCGATTGTTTGTTGTGTTCTATTAATAGATCTAACCTTGTTTGGCCTTGCTGATTGGATCTAGTTTGATTTGTACTCTATGCTTACATGGCTAGAACACTAAGATCATACAAGAAGTAAATGCAAGACTCCAGCCTTTGTGATTTCATGCAAATAGTAAATTATGACAAGTGTGAGATCATGCAAAGAGTAAAACACAAATATTAAAATGCCTTACAAATTGTGCTAAGAAATGACTTGTTTGACCCTTCCTAGCTCTCAAAAATGATTTCAATCATTCTCTATATTCAATTAGGCTATTAATTCACACTTATAATCTGATTGATTTTACCTCTTAATACCTATGATAAGATCTACCTTGCATGGTCTCTAAAATTTTTCTAAAACACAATCCCAACAACCAATAGTTACATGCAATATATATTTGTTACCAATCTACGAAAATAAATTCTAACTCAAATTTATAACTATGTAAAACTGCACCGTATCTACTAGATCAAAGATCATATTGATTCAAAACATTAAGTCAAGTACATGCACTCCTTACTACTTGAAGCAAAATACATAATGAAAAAATGTAGAGATATGAATGTAACAGCTGAATGGATGAAATCACAATGGATGTACATATAGGAAAAAAAACATCCAAAAAAATAGGCATGCAATCCACTTAATTGTGGTAAAGTATAAATCTAAAAAGTCAATTACTATCTCAATATTACAGATCTTTGAAAAGATCTCAACCCTTTTACAAAACAAGTAAACAGTGTAAGCTCAACAATGAAGCCAACAAGAAGCCAAACAACACCAAAAGACAAGCAGCCTCAAACATGTAATATAACAGCAAACAAAGAACAGTTCGCAAGAACAGTCAACTAATTTTAAATGACATTTGCTTCAGAATGCTTTAGATCCTCACAACATCCCTACCTATCAGCTTGTTGATACAGTATTTCTGCACATTTTATGCTCAGCATCTGTCTACATGTATATTCAATATTCAAAGTTACATTTTATTCTCAGCATATGTCCTTAAACATTGAACAAACTACAATGTCTTCAAACACATGAAGCACCTCAGATTTTTTTCTACATACAGAAAACTGACTTTTGATATATCTGCCAATGCAATAAGTTGAAGAGGATCTACTTCCAGGAATTAAACTTCTTCTATGAGCTGGTGAGGATAAGGGTCACTGATTGAAGATCACTCAATCACAATCCAACTCTACAAGTTCACAATTCCCCATCATCATCTAAGATGACATGTCATAAATAACTACGTATTGTTCAATATAGCAAAATTTAGAGGGTCAAAATCTAGAAACTACTTAACAATATTAATGTACCATAAAGCCACGAGAAGAGAAACCAATGCATTATCAAAGATAATTGACTTCCTTGTAAGTTACATGAAATCAAATTGGAAGAATATGTTTCTAAGGGATAAAGATAGTTTTGGGATTGAATCAAATTTGAATTTGGGTTATCAGTATATAATTCAATAATTAGCACTGATATGAAATTCCAGAACTTGAAAAAAATGATGATGATGATGATGGTGGTACTGAAGATGGAGAAAAAGTGAAAAAGAGGATAAATGATGATAATCATAATGAAGAGGATGAAGAAGAAAAAACAGATGATGATAACGAAGAGGAAGATGATGATGAAAAATATCCAGAAGAAGAGTTGTACCTGTGATTTTGAAGATACAGGTTGCCAGAGAAAATAAACCACATCTTAACTGTAAAATGGGTTTTATTAAAAAGTCCAATAAAAAAAAGATTAGTAACAGAAACAAAGATTCAAGTACCAAAAATCTAATTATAAATTTAAAGACAAAAATCTAATTGTAAATTCAAACACGTTTATAGATCAATAAAACTAACAAAAGCTTGTTTCATGATTCTTAAGAAAAAACCCAGATTTACAGATTTCAATTCATCGTCATCTCCGCAGAACAAATTGAAATCTGAAAACTGGGTTTCCTCTGGAGAGTCAATCATGTTCTCGTTCTCATAGTTTGTTACGTAGCTTGCATAGAAACTGAAAACCCAATTCTAAGACCTAAATTCTGAACTTGAACTTGCCAAAAGTTCAATCCGCGTTTCTATTTCTACAACAAGCATTTGCAGCCGAATCTGATACGTTTTAGTTTGATTGGTATAGAGGATGATTTCGTATCCCATTATGTAGAGAATGATGATTGATTGGCTCTAATTGCAATAACGAGGCTTTCAAAACTGACCCACCACTTTTTTAACATAAAAGCAATCTATCATCGATTGTTTAAAAGTAATGGACATAGTGGAGTTGGTGAACTGCACAAAAATACATTCCCATACGTTGCAGAGCAGGCGCAGAATCTATAGAAAATGTGTGATTCTTGCCTTTCACTTTTTATACGCTTTGGATGCTATTCATTGGCTTGTCTGCTTCTTTTTAAGCAACATTGAATGATTCCTGTGATAATTGGCTTCTCTTAAACAATTCATGTTCTTGCTGGCTACGCGGGTGGAAAACATTTTATACTCTTTGGATGGTATCGTTTGTAATCTCATAAACAGTGTGAGCACGACATCTTTGACGTGGGAAGTGGAAAGCTTGACCAAGATACCCACAAATATATTTCATTGCTTGTCAGTTTTGCTTCGACAGGAATCGAGCCACTGTTTTTAGTTCTAAATGGAATAGGAAATCTTATATTCTTCATGCACTTCTCCCATACGCCAATGGAGTTTTGCATCTTTAAATTTATATCATTATACATAGTCTGGGGTCTTATGGAGAGGCTTTCTTAAAAATAGAGCTGAATCTGGTGAGAATTTTTAGAAATTAGAAATATATAACAGTTGATGGTTCCATGAATTTTGTATTGCAAATCAGTTTAAAAGTTTAAACTCCTAAATTTAAGGAAGCTCGTGATTCCATAAAATTTGTTGTGCAATTCAGCTTATGAACAATTAAAAATAATTAAATAAATTTTCATTTCATTTTCCCTCTGAATTTTTTTTGGTGGGATTCATCTTTTTTTTTATTGGAATCAAACTCAGATGATTAACAAGTGTCAAACACTATTCCTAAGCTAGTGGGGCAATTTCTAGCCCAATCTCATTGTCACTGCTAAAATATGTGGGCCTCAAAAGTAGGATCTTCTATTTTCTAGGAAAAGGTGTCAAATAATTCAATAGCCCAAATAAAAAAAATTCATGAGACCTCCTCTTCCTTAAAAATAGTATCTTAGACCTCCCATGAGACCCCTGCCTTATTATTATCTTATTTTTAAGTATTTTACTATAATAAATTAATAAAAATAAAAATAAAAAGGTATATGAGGTTTATGATAAAAGTTGGATGGTTCTCATGTATAATTTAAGAGTTCACAACACAACAGATTATCATTTAAAGTGATGTTAAGGTATAGATAATTATAAGTCATAAACCATATTAAAGATAGGATTGGTCAAGAAGGCGGCTCAACCAAGGGATGATTTTAAGTGATATAACGATCTCAATTATTTTGAGTAAGAAGAGGAATGGGTACTCCCCACATAGGTGTTAGAAACACAATAGGTCCTAAAGCAACACCACCTTAGAGTAAAGTTTCTCACTCAAAATGCTTACATGTAGTCTTCCATTATGGAGACAAACTCCAACATCTTTATTCAAGAGAGGATGAGAAATGCTTATAGCTATTTGAATGTATGGTTCATTATAATCTCATTAGTGACTAACCATGGTTTGAGTTGTTATATAGAGTATGCTCATGATGTATTGAGCTCTCCCTTAGTGAACAAAAAGGTCATGAAAATCTAATAAAATTCCAAAGCTAGATTTCAATTTGCACCTAAATTTGAAAGATCATAGAGGTGAGCACATGACATTTCTTATTAATGCATAATTTCTTACAAATCTTCTCAATGTTAAAGATAATAGAATCTCTATGCTTCCAAAGTTGCAAGAGAATAGCATCTCTAAAGAAATTCCAAATCCTAGCAATATAAGTTCACCTTAGAGTATAATTTAACATAGAGTAAATGTCTTGTATATATACATACACACATACACATACACATACACATACACATACACATACACGTACACATACACATACACATACACATACACATACACATACACATACACATACACATACTCATACACGCACATGCACACGCACACGCACACGCACACACACAAAAAAAAAATGCATACATACATACATACATAAGACTCTTGCACAAGTTTGAAAACTTGCTTGAAGGTCTCAAATTTTTTATAATGGTGACATCTTAGATGGTGAATTCTTTCACCTAAGTCCAACATGTGGTAAAATATTTCAACCCCTACTAGTGGTTTATCCTCTTGAGAATGAATCAAAATGACTTAATAATTTTGTATAAGAGCCTAGGATCGTACAAAAAAATTAAATTATTATCTTTCCACTAGGAAAAAGGTGGCTGAAGACCTAACTTAAGCTTTCAACATAATATGACATAAGTTCGTAAATATGAAGAATATAAGAAAAGATCAAGAAAGGTAAATTTTTGTTTCCTTTGAAGGATGGGTTAGGTATTTTTGCCCCTAATAGTAGCATTTAGATAGTATGAATTATTTATTTTTAAAACACTTAGATCTTTAATGCTTGAATTTTTTAATTAAGTATAAATACAAAAAAGAAGGGGCTAAAAGGGAGTCAAAAGTGACAACTTTTTTTTTAAATAAACAAAAAATAAACTTCAGTGAGTGACTCAAGATATATACAATATTTTTTGTAAGATGTCATTAGAACAAGATTAATAGTTCTTGGAATCTAGTTTCTAAACTACTATTTTTTGTTTAAATAGAAGGATCAAATAGGGGGAGCACACAAAGTGACATTTTTTTGTTAGAAAAATATAACACAGTGTTAGACATGCTCCCCCTAAATTAGTGTTTTTTAGCAAGATATTTTGTATGTTCCTTTAGTAGAAAGTTAACTAACATCTTTAATAATTTTATATATAGATTTTGTTTACTAGTTTTCAAAGTGGACACATCCTAAGAAACGAAAAATTGAGCATGCTCCCCCATTTATCTTGACAAAAATAATTAAAAATCAATGATTTTATTTTTTAGAATGTGTATGCAATTAAGTGTATAATATAAAAGCACAATTTACATAATTTATTTCATATTTGGATGAGTGGATAAAATGATTCCAAAAGAGCAATACATATATTTGGATTTTAGGAATTGTACATTGTTAGAAAGCTAGGACAAGGCTTGATGTCATAGTAATAATTTTCATTTATGTGACGTCTAAAAATTCATGGACCTAATAGATTTCAAGCTCACAATGTATTTATAACTTTTTTTAATAAATATAAATTTAGGCAAATAACATGTAGGTACAACCATTTTTATTTTATTTTTATTGGTAATTGGTCGAAGCCTGAATAGCTTTTGACTAGAGCTATGAACCAATGGGGACACAGTAGGGGGCCCCATCCCCATTACATATCTTTTGAATTATTATTATTATTATTAATATTTGATTAGATTGACCCCAAGACCTTCTCCATCCTATGGAAGGCCAAGAGTCACAACTTAGAATTCCATTAGATTAACCCCAAGACCTTCCCCATCCTATGGAAGGCCAAGAGTCACAACTTAGAATTCCACTTCAGATGTCCCTATTGGGAATTGAACTTGGGTCTCCATGATGAGAACCCAGTGTTTTAGCCAATTAAGCTCAACCCCTTGGACACATGTAGGTACAACCATTATGGTTATGCATCCAAGCCAAATCTAAGCCTAATGGTGGGAGTCCAAAGAAAATACTAATGAAACGTCATAAATGTTATGACATAGACGTGTTATAAATTCAAAAAGAGAAATCCCTCTAAAAGAATAATTTATTTTAAGGATTTTTTAACAAGAGTGTCTTATAGTGTTCTCATGTTATCTCATATTATTATTTGAAATATTTTTTGTCCTCAAAGGTAGGCTAGAGTTTATGACAGGGTATCACTAGATGTTATGGTCAGTAAAGAAAAGAACATCCTTAAACATGTCATTGAGCCTCTTAAAGAATGTATTACTTATCAAACCAAAATTGTTTTACATTGTGTGAGTATAAAATGAACCTTTAATTTTAATTAACATTAAGATGATGAAAAGAGTATGGAAACCAACTTCTATCTAGATCATTTATAACTAAAACTTATACCAAATAACATGTAATGCTTGAGGATAATATTTGAGTATATATGAGTATAGTTTAATGAACTATCCACTTGAAAATATTATAACACATTATTTTAATATATCAATCTAATTAATATTCTACATTTATGTTGTAGAAGACAACATATATGGAAGGTGATAGGGTACCACTAGATGTTATTGCTATTAAAGAAAACAACATCCCTAAACATGTCACTAAACCACTTAAGGAATGTTTGACTTATCAAATTAAAAGTATTTTACAATTTGTGAGTATAAATTGAACCTTCAATTAAATTTAATTTTAAGGTGATGAAACGAGTATGGAAACCAACTTATATCTATGATTTATAACCAAAACTTATACCTAATGCTTGAGGATAATGTTTGAGTTTCTAAGAATATAATTTAATGAGCAATAAACTTTAAAAAAATTTAATACATTATTTAAATATATCACCTCCTTTATATTACAGTAGAAGACAACATATATAGAAGGTGACTATATAAAAATATCAAGAATACTTTGCAATAAGAAAAGTAGTCACATGATGAGAGGTTCCAATTAAAGAAAGTGTAGTGATGTAACACAAAGGAACAACAAAACCTAGAAGTCACAAGTATCAAGAAATAACATGGAAATGATAGACACACTCATTTTATTAAAGATCAAATATAGGGGTCGCAAAATTGAATAAATACAACACATAAAAAAAGCTAAAAGCATAATGTGTCCCCACTTGTTACTATTATTGGGCCATCATAATCAATATTTTCATTATATTTTAATTCGTGTCAATTATACAGAATAAATGGTTAGGAATCTAAGGACTACATAAAATACTAAAAAATGAAATTTCTTATGTAGAATTAATTTATAAATTATACTTTTCTAAAATTATTATTTCCACCATCTCAAAAGAATTCAATAAAAATTAATTTTTCTAGTATTATTTAGTGTCATTATATTGTACTTAGATAGTTGTGACTACAAATCTATTTATATAATATATGTTAATGAGTTTTTGGAATTATAATGCAAACTCGAATGCCTAGAGTAGTTCTCAAAGTTTGTGTCACCTATGAATGTTTTATTTTTACCTATAACTAAATATGGGACCCAACCATAATGAACTCTCAAGTTTTAACTCAACACCATGTCAACATGCTAATAATGAATGCACCCAAGTATAAGTTACATTAGTAGCATTCAAAGTACAAGTATCATGAGACATATATTTTGTTCTTTTCTTAATGGGGTGAAAATGATTACACCAATGCATGTTAGAGTTGCTAATTGAAATCTAGATAAGGTCTTATTTTATATGTAAATATCACAATATTTTTGGACTATAGGCTTCTAAAAATATCCCATAAGAGAGCTAACAATAAAAAGTGACAAAATTTAACAAAGTAATTCTCAAATTTGTGGAATCTATGAATGTTCTATTTTGACCTACAAATGTATGTGGGGTCCCTCCATAAAAAAATTCTCAATTTTTTTCATTTCAATATATTTTATTGTACCGATAATGAGTAGAGATTTATAAGATGCATTAGTGGCATGTAATGTAATGATAGCATGAGCCATATGTTTTGTTCTTCACCTTGTGAGGCTAAAATGACAATGCCAACTATAGTGTCATAGATTGTATCGTCATACAAATTCATACTCACTTAGACCTTACTTTAGTGTTTTTTTCTTCTATTCCCCGATTATGCTTGATTTTTCTCAAACTAATGCTAGGTTTTTGGTCTTTGGTCTATGTTTTGACTTCTTGACCTTTACCCAGTCCAAAAGGACTAGACTAGGGCACCTAGTGACCTAGTCGTCCTGGACTAGGGTCCATAGTTCCCTAGTCCTCCTAGACTAGGGTGCTAATACCATAGTAAAAGACAAAAGGGACTAAATATCAATCCTTCAGCAATAAAAAATATTTGAGTAGGAAATGAAACTTGATGTTGGCCCTCTTTGTAGTTTTCAACACATTTTGTGAGGATAGGTATAAAAGCAAGTCTCATTACCTGATTTGAAACATCCATCTCTAAGTTTCCAATTTAATTGCAATTCAAAAATCAATCAAGCATCATTAAGGCAATGAAGGAGAGGTCAAGTATTCATATTTTCAAGCATTCAAAATGGCATTCATGATCAATTTTATGAGAAGACATGCATGAGTCCAACATAGAATCATTAACATTTTTATGAAAACTTAAAGTCAAAGGAGATTCATAAAAGAAGCTATAACATTTCAATTCAGCATTTATTTCTAGATCTAGCCTCTACCCTATAAAGGTAAGCTCTCTTTTCAATTTATTTATCATAGGATTAATTCCAAACCTAGGGTTAGACCTAGGCAAACCCCTATCAACCCAACACCATTTTTCTTCTCTTATGTGTGCAAGCCTTGGATTCAATAGATAAGGATTGCATATCTAGAAAGTACAGACTGATGTGAAGAGGAGTAGACTTTGAAAAAGTAAAAAATGTTTGGACACTATGGTATTGTAGTGTTTGACACAATTTTGATAAAATTTTAATAAGATATTCTAAGCAACATCCTAATCGCAAATTAATTTTTGATATCTACATCTAACAACCTTAGGACTAGGTCACATAGATACATATTCAAACACTTTTGGGCTCAAATTTATACTCAAAATCTGCATATCTATTATGAAACTTACTATTTATATCAGTCTCTCTCAAATTTTCATCATCATCCCTAGTTCTCACATTTAATTATTATATCTTATTTAATTGCATCTTCACAAAATAAAGGAATCTGTCAATCATTGTTCCCAACTCTAAAATATGTTTCAAGTTAGGTCAATTAGATTTTTTCCCAATATATGTTAATGTGAATGAGTTTGATTCTTAGTTTGCATGATTAGACTAGTCAACCCCATTCCTTTACCATTACATTTTGGTGAACCCAACTTGTTAATTGCATAATTTTTTATTTTTATGTTTATATCTGAGTTTTTTTGTATCATTTTCAAATTTAGAAGCATTAATTGTTCAACTCTATCATTTCTATAGTTAATTTTTCTTAATTAAGTGGTCAATTCATCATTCTATTGTTAAATCGCATTATTTAATCACTTCTTTTTTTATAATTAATTACATTATCAACTGTGTAAGAGGCATTGTGAGTACAAATGTATTTCATTACCCTTGGTCCTGAACCCAATCCCAATGAGAAGAAATTATAGAATTATGACTTCCCAAAGTTTAAATAGTAAGGGTTTGGAGCCTGAGTTGACTATCTTGTCCCATATGACCTTGGATGAATCCTCTTTGCCTACACACGACATACCTAACATTGTTGAGAATCATTTTCCTTTCATGGTTCTTATGATGGTGGTGCCTCTTCAACTCAAGTGAGTATTGAACAATTAGGAAAGATTGACCTACAATTATAAAGCCTTCAAAAATTTGAGTCTAGAACACTTGGGTGGAGAGGCAACCCCCTCAATTAAGGGTTTAAAGAGGTTGATTCAAAGTGATGAACAAGGTATGAATGTGATGCATATTATTTCTCATAGTATAGATGACAATGTTATGACAATGAAATTCTTAGCCGAAGTGCTTCTACACTTAGATTTTTGTTTATAAATTTCCTTTACCATATTAGATTATTTAGTTGATAAAGATAGATTGATTTTGGGGAACCCTATGTTGTTCTTGTCAAGGAAATGTGAAAGATGGTCAATTTATTTCTTTATACATTGTGCTCACTATTACTATGTTTCTTGAAACAAGAATACTTAATTTTTTATTTCTTAAGTTTCCCTTGGTTGGAAGAAGTTTTAGAGTTTAGTTTTTAGGAGTCCAAATTTAGATATTGTAGGATTTTGCCAAGATCAAGGGCACAATGAAAAGCATAAAAGAGACAATAGAATGACAAGAACACACTGTATTCTCATCAATATGCAAAATGATCAACTGGATTAACCAATACAATGAATAGAGGCCTTCTTATATAGGCAAGGCCATATGGATGTATGAGCACACAAATATGACATGTGGCTCAATGAGAAACAAGGGTAGGTAAGAAATACTAAGGGTTGGTAGGAGAAATAATATAATATTCCACAAGAGGTGGAATTTCTCCTACAAGCTCTATCCCTATGTGCACACTTCCCTAAGTGTCTCAAATCCAAACTATGAAGAGATGCATTATCCTAAGTTAACTTAAGTAAGTGTAATAATATGCATAATGAATATTTATTTACACCAACACCCCCCCTTAAGTGCAACTTAGGGGAATGAAGACTCAAGTCAACAATGCAAGATGTGTCCCGGCTACTAGGCCATGATAGGTACCCATGTACAATATGAAAATGCAAGCAAAACTATGCAATGCAATCTCTCACAAATGGAGAAAGGGAGAAAACCTAGTGGGAAAAAACTCCCCCCCAAAAGAGAGATGAATGTACAAAAGACTCTCAAAGAAGAAGGACAAAACCTCGAAGACGAAAAAGTCCCCCCCATAAGAGAGGAAGGAGAAGTCAGCTGACCCCCCCCTAATGACACATCCTGCACCCCCAAGAGAGCTTGCAACTGCTGGAACTTACTCTCAGTGAAAGGTTTGGTGAATATGTCAACAACCTGCTCTGCTGTAGGACAATACTGCAAATCAATGACATGCTCTTGAATAAGCTCTCGGATATAGTGCATATGAATCTCGATGTGCTTGGTCCGCTGGTGCTGGACCAAGTTCTTCGAGATCGCAATAGCACTCTGATTGTCACAATGTAGAACTGTTGGCCGTGGAGTGGTGAATCCAAACTCAATGAGAATCTGCTGGAGCCAAATGGTCTCAGTCGCTGCGTTAATAGCGCCTCAATACTCAGCCTCAGTTGAAGAGAGAGCAATAGCATGTTGCTTCTTGCTCTGCCAACAAATGGGGCCTGAACCAAGGTGAAAACTGTGACCAGAAGTAGACTTACGGTCAACGAGATTGCCAACCCAATCGAAGTCTGTGTAACCAACCAAGCGAAGTCCTGTACCTGCTGCATAGTGAATCCCATAGTGATGTGTACCTTGGATGTAATGAAGGATGCATTTGGCGGCTTTCCAATGAAGCTCATGTGGATCCTGCATGAAGCGAGAAACCATGCCAACTGCAAATGAAATATCAAGGCGTGTATGAGTCAAGTAGATGAGACTACCCACAACCTAACGATACAAAGTGGCATCAACTAGTGGAGAAGGACACTGAGCCTCAAGCTTGACTCCTGAAAGAAAGGGAGTTGGGGTAGGCTTACAATCAGCCATATGAAAGCGTGCAAGTAGATCAAGAGCATACTTGGGCTGCGATAGAGTAATCCCGAAAGGTGACTGTGAAATCTCTATCCCGAGAAAGTAGTGCAAAAGACCCAAGTCAGACATAGAAAATCTGTCATGCAAAGCAGATTTGACCTTGCTAATGATAGATGAAGTACTCCCTGTAATGATCAAGTCATCAACATAGAGCACAAGTATCAAGTGAGAGTCATCCTGTCGCAAAATGTAGACATTCGGATCGGAATGACACCTGGTGAACCCTGCGGAGAGAAGAAAGGAATCCATCTTGGTGTACCAAGCCCTAGGGGCCTGCTTAAGGCCATAGAGAGATTTCCTTAGTCTACAAACCAAGTAAGTATCCTGGATGAAACCCTATGGCTGCTCCATATAAATCTCCTCATCAAGATCACCATGAAGAAAAGCACTCTTCACATCCATCTGATGTACAGCCCAACCATGAGCTGCAGCAATAGCAAGTGTCAAACGAATGGAGTTCATCTTGGCTACAGGGGCAAAGGTCTCAGTATAGTCAACACCTGCAACCTGAGAGAAACATTTTGCAACAAGCCGAGCCTTATACTTATCCACACTACCATCCGCTGCAAACGGTCCGATAGATCCACTTACATCGAACCATCTTTCTCCCCTTAGGGAGATGGACTAGATCCCATGTGTTGTTCCTCATCAAGGAACTATACTCTTCCTCCATAGCTTGGTCTCACTCAGGAACCCCTGATGCTTCCCTAAATGTATGTGGATCAAAAGTGGTAGCAATGAATGCATGTGGAAGATCCTGATGTTGTGATCGAGTTCTCCATGTATCTGAAGGATCCCCAACAAGAGAACCCATGGACTCAAGTGTCTGTCGAGCCCAACGAGGTCTAGGTGGAGGTGGAGAATGAGGCTCCTCAACTGCAAGTGGACCCTGCGGAGGTGTAACCCTATGAGTTGGAGTTGAGGGAGTCTCATCATTTGAATCACTAACATCATTATCCACAATGGAGGAAGGTGGAGGAGGTAGAGGAGCTAAGCTAGGAGAGCTTTCCTCAAAGTGAACACTCCTCTCAATGAGTACCTCATGTGTCTCTGGATCCATCAATATGTATGCCTTAACACCCTCAGGATATCCAACAAATATGCAAGGCCGACTCTGAGGTTCCAATGCCTTGCGTTTCTATGGAGGTATGCAAGCCCATGCTGGACACCCAAAGACTCTGAAATGTCTCACAATCGGTTTCCTACCAACCCAAGCTTCAAAAGGAGTAATACCTTGCAAAGCTTTGTGAGGAACCCGAATCTGGATGTGTGTGGCACAACTGATAGCCTCTGTCCAAAAGGCGGGATCAAGAGAACGTGCATGTATCATACAACTAGCCATTTCTTTGAGAGTTCTATTCTTGCATTCTGCAACCCCGTTCTCCTATGGAGTGTATGCAATAGAATGCTGAAGATCAATCCCCTCAAATGTACAAAAATCCTCAAGTCTCTTGTTCACATATTCCCTGCCATTATCTATGCGAAGAATCTTGACCACTTTCCCTAATTGCTTCTCCACACGAGTCTTGAAGTCCTGAAATCTGTCAAATACTTCACTCTTATTAATGAGAAAGTAGACCCAAGTGAAGCGGGAGTAGTCATCAATGAAGGTAAGAACATAGCGGGCCTTACTAAATGAAGGTGTTGGAAATGGACCTGCTACATCGTTGTGAAAAAGTTGAAAAACTTCCAAAGCTCTCCAAGTTTTTCCTTTATCAAACTTCTCTTCGAGATGCTTTCCCATGGAACAACCTGAACATACACCCTCTAAAAAACTGATTCGAGGTAGACCTGTGACCATGTCTTTAGTGCTTAGCTGCTGAAGATAGCGGTAGTTGAGGTGACCAAACCGCTCATGCCATAGCTTACTTTCTAAGTTTGAATGAGTAAGCAAGGCCCTAGAAGGTGAACTTGGCACAAAGTGAGAGAATGAATAAAGCCTTGAGTTGTCATTGACTTGTCCCACTGCTACCAAGGCATCATCATCAAGTTCCTTTACCACAACTAAATCTGGTGTAAACTCAACCTTTTTTCCATTCCCATAGTGAGTGATTTGGTAGATGGATAGAAGGTTGGTAGACAAGTTAGGAACATAGAGAACATTCTCAAATGTTCCATCATCCATGTCAACTGAACCTTTCCCTTCAACCTCTACTTGTGTGTCATCACCTATGTAAATGTGAGGTACCTTAGATGGTTCCAATGAAGAAAACTGCTCCTTTGTAGAACCCATGTGATATGAGGCACCCGAGTCAAGTATCTATTGCTGTGAAGAACCTGTTTTAGCCACAAATGCTTGTCCTTTTCCCTTAGACAGTGAGGAAGAAGAAGGAGATGAATCCTTCTTTATGTAGGCGGATGGCAAGTTGATGTTGTTTTTCTTGAGAAGATTGGTTAACTCATCAACTAGTTTTGCGTGGCATCGATGCTCATCATGACCATACTTCTTGCAATATGCACAAGTTGGTTTATCCTTCTTAGGTGGTGTCCCCTTCTTGGAAGAGGATGTAAAATTGCCTTGTGATGGAGAGGATGATTGTCCTTTTTCCTGGTGTGGCTTAGACTTAGATTGCTTCTTCTTCTTGTTGGAATCTTTGCCTTGACTTCCTTGATTTCCTTGATTTGCTACCAAAGCCTTGGACTTTGAAGACTTGAGAAACCCCATGTTCGACAACTTAGTTTGTTCCAATATCAACATTTTTGTGAAAGCATCAAATGAAGGCATAACATAAGAACTCCCCACTGTCAAATGATGAGTTTGGAAGCTAGACACAAATGCTACATATTTTGGTGCAAGCTTGTCTAACAAGTTGAATATCAACTGAGCATCCTTTTTGTCAATTCCACAATCTTTAAGCTTTGCTCTTAGCTCATTTGCTTTGACGACATAATCTTGGATTGTATCAAAACTCTTGGGATCCAAGTTGGTGAGCTCATTGTCAATCTAATAGCCTCTGATTTCATCAACTTGTCCATACAATTTCTGAAACATATCCCAAGCCTCTTTGATTGTTTTACACTTCTCAATGTGAAAAATGAGGTCATCTGATACATACTTGCGTAAGGTTCCAAGAGCCATGCAATTCTTTGTGAGCCATTCTAACTGAGCATTTGGATCAGCCTTAGGATCAGGTGGTGCTATTATTGTTCCATCTATGTAGTCCGTGAGACCCTTTTTCCATTAATTTACTCCATACTTTAATTTTCCATGATGCATAATTATGTGGAGTTAATGGTGGAAACTTATTAAGACTCATTGCAACAAGAATGGAAAGAGCACAAAGAGAGGCACAATCACACAAGACACCCCCCCAAATTCACTCAATCAAAGAACCCCCCCCCCCAATGTGATGATTTTGGCACTTTATAAGTAGTGCGTATACAATGGGCCACTTGCAAAAAATGGCAAAGTGGACTTCTGATTTACAATTTTACAACTACCTCAATAAGGCCAAAAAGAGTCTCAAACTGATAATGCAAGAGATCTAACTAAGATCCAAGCAATTTACAAGTACCTAATAGGCCAAATAAGACCAATATCTGAAAGTACAATTTCCACTCAAAGTCTCTAAAATTTGATCATAGATTATGAAAGTAGATGAAAAAATATGCACTTTCAACAAAATGACACCTGAAAAGGAGGTCGTATGAGCTCAAACGAGGCCTTTGAAGCTGCAGAATTGAGGATTGGACAGGTACAGCTGAGAGAATCCAAAAATTATGAAAAACCTATGCATCAAAATCAGAAAATAACCACACCACTGTGAAGATCATGAAATTTTAGCCCATTTCAAAAAAAATTGCACCAAAAAAGGAGCAAAAATGAGCAAGATATGGCCTTTCAAAGTTGGACTACAAAACTGAAAAGCTCAATGGAGAGAGGTCAAAAAAATTTCAAAAAATGCTGATGTGGTGCTGATGTCAGCAATTCATCGTGTTAAATTTGGCGGTCGTATGACCGTCACAAAAACTTCGCCTCCTTGTTGACTCGACGTCCGTACTGTACGAACTGTTGACTGGGCAGATGACTATGCAGGTCGTACCGTACGGATATGACGTGGTTGTGCAGGGGTACGGTTTTCCCGCGAGCTAGTGGCTGCGTACCACGTGGCGGACGTGGTTTCTGCCTGGTTTGGTGGTCGCCAGCGGAGGGAGCGGCCGGAGGCAGAAGAGACCGGCGGAGGGAGCGGTCGGAGGCGGAAGAGACCGGTTGCGGACCTGCGGGCTCTGGCCGCACGGCAGCGACCGACGGGAGGGAACCAAGGCGGCCGGCGGGGAAGCGAGGTAGCTGGTGGGTACACGGCGCGGTGGCCGGCGGGTACACCTGCGACAGTAGCTACACTGTGATCCCTACAACACACGTACAGTTGGGGGGGTCTGCGGATCCCCAAAAAAGACACTTTTTCCTTTTTATTTTTTTTTTATTTTTTTGATTTTTGATCGCCTTTTTTTTTATTTTTCGAAATTTTTGAAAAAAAAAAAATTTGAAGAAAGAAAAAATTTCGAAATCCGTACGATAATAGCCAAAATGGGGAAAAAAAAATTTTCTCACCAAAATAGGTCAACTTTATAGTCAAAATTTATGGAAACGGCCTCTCGGATTCAACGGTGATGTCTAAATCGCTGTATGATGCCCCCAAAAAATGAAGATCCCCAAATCCGAAAATAGAAGCCTTCCACGATGTCTCCAAAAACCGATCAATGAAGCCCCAATAGCTCTGATACCATGTAGGATTTTGCCAAGATCAAGGGCACAATGAAAAGCATAAAAGAGACAATAGAATGACAAGAACAAACTTTATTCTCATCAATATGTAAAATGATCAACTGGATTAACCAATACAATGAATAGAGGCCTGCTTATATAGGCAAGGCCATATGGATGTATGAGCACACAAATATGACATGTGGCTCAATGAGAAACAAGGGTAGGTAGGAGAAATAATATAATATTCCACAAGAGGTGGAATTTCTCCTACAAGCTCTATCCCTATGTGCACACTTCCCTAAGTGTCTCAAATATAAACTATGAAGAGATGCATTATCCTAAGTTAACTTAAGTAAGTGTAATAATATCCATAATGAATATTTATTTACACAAACAGATAATATTTTTTCTCATTATCCTTTTGATTTTGTTCTTTTGTTTCTTGTTTAAAACATGGTTTTTCTCAAATCTAGCAATGAGATCTCATGTTTTTGAATACATTAATATGCCCATTTGTATCAAATTATCCTACTTCCCAGAAAAGTTGGCAATGAAGTCATCTAGAGAAGGCATCTTCCATATGGTTCTAAGAGCCCTTAAAGTGTAGTAAAAGATGGTGTACTATTAATTTTCTAGTCATGGTAATTAAATGGTGTTAATAGTGTGATGGTTTGATTTTACTCCATGCATAATCATTCACTAATGTTATAGTCATGGTAACTAAATGGTGTTAACGGTGTGACAGTCATAGTAGTTAAATGGTGTTAATTCTTTGATAGTCATTGTAGTTCAATGGTGTTAATGGTAAGTGGAATTTTTGTAGAAAGAAAATTTTTAAACTTTGTATGTTTAGTGCCCTTTGTACGTTTAGTGCATAGTCATGTACACTAGAATGAAAAAAAAAACTTTATAATTTTAGTACAATGACAATTCCAATGAATTGAGCCTAAAAAATTATTCACTTTTTAAAAAGGGCACTCAATTTTGAGTTTCCAATCAAATTTAAATTAATCTCAATATTAAATCATGTGACTAGGTTCTTATTGGTTCACAACCTACCTTGATTGCTTGTTTGTGCTCTATTCATAGAGCACACCTTGCTCAAATTTGTTGATTGTATTTGGTTGATTTGTACTTTGTACTTATAGGGATAGAAGAATACAATCATACAAGAAATAAATGCAATGTGTATCCAAAGACCATTAGCCTTTGTGAGATCACACAAATGGTAAACTATGACTTGTGTGAGATCATGCAAAGAGTAAAACCCAAAAATTAAAATACCTTACAAATTGTGCTATGAAATGCCTTGTTTGACCCTTCATAGAAGGTCAATATTAATAGAAACCTCCCAAAAATGATTTTAGGCATTTTCCCTACTCAATTAGGCTACCAATCACTCCAATAATTTTATTGATTTTTCTTCTTAATACCTACAATAAGATCTACCTCATGGTCTTTGTGAATCCTTTGAAACACAAAACAAAACAATTGAAAATAATATGCAATATATATTTATGGAAAGATTAAAACTAGGAAAACAAATTCCAACCCTACTTTGATACCATGTAAAAATGTACAAGATCTATTGAATCAAAGATCATATTGATTTGAGCCATGTATGTCAAGCACACACACCTTACGACAAGCAAAATACATAATGCAAAAAATGTGGAAATATGAATACAATACTAAATGAATGAATTATATAACAATAAGAATATTCGTGTATAGAAAAAATAATCTAAATATAGACAATTAATCCAATTAATTGTGACAAAATATAACTTTAGAAAAGTGAAATACATTTTCAATATATTTGATCAATTATCATTATAAAAGTTTACTTAATAAGAATAAAAAGATCTTTGAAAAGATCCCAAACCCTTTTACAAAGAGAGTGATCTCAACAATGAAGTCTAACAAGAACAAACCAAACAACTGCAAAAGACAAGCATCCTCAAACATGCAATATAACAGCAAAGAAACAACAATTCACAAGCAAGAACAGTCAACCAACTTAAAATGACATCTGCTTCAGAATGCTTTAGATCCTCACAACATCCCTACCTATCAGCTTGTTGCTACAATATTTATGCTCAGCATCTGTCCCTAAACACCGAACACACTCCAACGTCTTCAAACACATATAGCAACTCAGCTTTTCCCTAAATCTCTACAAATAGAAAACCGACTTTTGATATATTGCTAAAGAAATAAGGAGAAGAGGATCTAATTCCAGAAAGTAAACTTCAAATGAGCTGGTGATAACAAGGGTCACAAATAATGTACTGTATGAAGATCACTCAATCAAAATTCCCCATCATCATCTATGATAACATGTCACAACTGATTACGTATTGTTTAATATGGCAAAATTTAGAGTGTCAAAATCTAGAAACCACTTTGACAATATTAATGTACAATAAAGCCAGAATGGGATAAATCAATGCATTGTTGAAGATAATTGAGTTCCCTGTGAGTTACATGAAACCTAAAGGAACAGTTTCTCAGCGTAAGATTTAGGAAGAATATGTTTCTAAGGGATAAGATGTTTTCTTGGATTGAATCAAATTTGAATTTGGGTTGTCATCCAAGTAATTCAATTATTAACACAGATATGAAATTTCACAACTCGTTACTAATGAAAGATATACAAGAAAAAGAAGAGAAGAAGAGGATAATGAAGAGGAAGAAAAAAATAAAGAAGAGGAGCCATACCTGTGATTTTTAAGATATAAGCTGTGTAATCTACATTTTTCCTGTAAAAAGGAGTTTATTAACAAGTCTATTATAAAAGAGTGAGTAATATATGTCTAATTTGGAAACAAATAAAAGACTAACTTTAAATTCAAATGCGTTTATAAATCTATAAAACTAATAAAGTCGCTGTTTCATGATTCTTAAGAGAAAACCCAGATTTACAGATTTCAATTTATCTATCCGAAAGATAAATTGAAATCTTAAAATCGAGTTTTCCCTGAAGAATCAGCCATGCTCTGATTATTAAGTAGCTGAGATAGAAACTGAAAACCCAATTGTAGAACTAAATACTGAAACTTGGCTGACAATAAATCCCTATTCGACTTTACTATTACAAGTCGCATCTGATACGTTTTTAGTTTGATTGGTAGACAGGATGATTTAATTTCGTTACCCATTATGTTGAGAATGATGAATAATTGGCTCTGATTGCAATAACGATGCTTTCAAAACTGACCCACCACTTTGTTAACATAAAAGCAACCATCATCCGATTGTTTAAAAGTAATGGAGTACATAGTGGAGTCGGTGAACTGCACAAAAATGTTTTCCCATACGTTGCAGAGCAGGCGCGGAATCTATACAAAACATGCGATTCTTACCTTCTACTCTTTATGCGCTTTGAATGGTATTCATTGGCTTGCTTGCTTCATTTTAAGCAAATTGAATGATTCCTGTGATAATTGGCTTTTCTTAAACAATTCAATTTTTTCTGGCTGTCGTCTTCACAAGTCTAGGTCTCCATCAAAATGGGCATGACATCTTTAACTTAGAAAGTAAGTGGAAAACTTTATCAACTTACTTACAGAGGTGCATACAAATATATTCGATTGCTTGTTAGTTTGCTTCGACATAAGTCGAGCAACTGTTTTAGTTCTTTGAAGAACGAGTAGGATGGAACAGGAAATCTTCTATTCTTCCTGCACTTCTTCCGTAAGCCCAAGACTCAATTTTCCAAGTTAAAATTTGTCTGGAGCATACTTGTTAGTATTTCATTTTGAAGCATTTTATTATATGAGGGTAGTCAGATGATTCGGACCCTCCGCCTGCATTCCGTGCTATTGCGTTGTCTCTTAATGGCTGGTCCAGGCTTTATCCGCATGTGGATTAGGGTAAGGTTCTATGGAGGAGGGTTTACTTAAATTTTTAGTGGGTGCCGTTGAGATATTTTAGAAATATTTTAAATTTGGTGTCTCATGAATGTAGTATGAATGTAGTATGTAGATCAGCTTAAAAGTTTAAGGTCTACAATTTAATAAAGCTGGTTGTTTCATGGACATAAAGAGATAAAAAAATAAATAAAATAAATTTCATTTTCTTTCTGAAATTTTGTTTTGGTGGGAATCTACACTTTTAGATGTTTGAGAAGTGGCAAATTAAATCCTTAAGTTGTTGGGGCAAATTCTAGTCTCAACGCATTTGCATATATGTTTGACAGGTGGCAAACTAAATTCTGAAGTCGGTGGGGCAATTTCTAGCCCCGCCCCATTTGCACCTACTTAAATATGTAGATCTAAAATGTAGGGGCTACTATTTTTTGGAGAAGATTCCAAAGAATCCTAGCAATTTTATTACTTCATCGTGGGACCTCCTCTTCCTTGAAAATAGGATTTGAAGCCCCCCTCATTGGACCTTACCCATAGTGAGGTGTAACTTAATATTTATCCACCTTTTAAATCTGAATGATTACTACTAAAAAAATAGTAATGTAGAAACTAATTCATGAAAAGAAAAAATTAGAGTTTACATGATGGTTTATGATAAAAGGTGTGTGGTTTGTATTTATAAATTAAAAATCTGCAACATATTATCAATTAAAGTGATGTTAAGATAAAAACAATTGCAAAGTCACTATGTGTAAGTTATAGTATAAGAGAAAGGAGGGGGTAAATCATCTTAAGGATCTAGGGATTAGGCAAAGAAGAGAGCTCAATGAAGTGATTATTTTGAAGTGTTTGGAATAAGAAGAGGAATGGGTTCTCCTGACATAGCTGATAGAAACAAAATAGATCCTAATGCAATACCACCCTAGAGTAAAGTTGCTCACCCAAAATGCTTAAGCATAGTCTTCCATTGTAGGGATAAACTCCAACCTCTCTATTGAAGAGGGGAAGAGAAATTACTAGGGCTATGTGAATGTGTCATGAAATTTTTTAAGTGGCTATCCATGGCTTGGGTTGTTAGGAAAAACTATGTGCATGATGCATGGAGCCTTCCCCTAGTGAATAAAAAGGTCATGGAAATTGATGAAACTCCAAAGTCACTTTTCAATTTTCACCTAAATTTGAAAGAACATTGAGGTGAGCACATGACATTTCTCTTTACTCAATAATTTCTTATAAATCTTCTCATTGTTAAAGATAATAGTATCTCTAGGCTTCCAAAGTTTCAAAAGAATAGAATCTTTTAAGAAGTTCTAAATCTTAACAATTTAAGTTCACCTTAGAGTAGAATTTTTAAATTTAGTAAATTTCTAATAGATTCATGTCTAGAATGACAAGGGAAGAAGCTTATGAATTCAAATCAAAGAACTTTGAACCCATGAACAAGTCTAAAAAAATTTCTTTAAGGTCTCAAATTTGATACAAGAGTGACATCTTAGATGTGGAATATTTTCACCTAAATCCAATGCATTGTAAACAAAATGTCACTTAAGAAAATGTGAATTTTAAAGGCTTTAGGCTCACATGCTAAATCTTGTTAAGTTGAAAGAGTTTGATGTGGGGGATATGATTGAATCCTTACTAGTGGTTTAACCTCTTGAGAGTGAAGCCTAAGATCATACTCAAAATTTCAACTATTAACCCTTTCACTAAGAAAATGGTGGTTAAAGACCCAACTTAAGCTTGACATAACATAAGGTAGAAGTTTCTTAATATGAAAAATATGTTGCTTATAAAGGATGGGTTTAGGTATTTTTCTCCTAAAAGTAATATCTAGATAGAAAGAATTCAATTTCCAAAAGGAAAAGATCTTTAATGCTTGAATTTTCATATAAGTCTAAGTTCATAGAAGTAGAGGCCATAGTGAGGTCAAAAGTGGCAATTTTTTTCCTAAAATAAAAAAAAACTAAACTTCAATGAGCAGTTCAAGATAACTATGCGATTAGTCCAATTTTAGTAGTGTTTAGAATCTAGTTTTTAAACTACTAATTTTTAAAATGGAAGGGTCAAATAAGGGGTAAACACAAAGTGACATTTTTTGTTATAAAATATAACATAGAGATAGGCATGCTCCCCCTAAATTGTTGTCTTATAGAAAGTGCTTTATATGTCCTTTAGTTGAATGTTAGCTAACATCTTTTCTATACGTATGTGTGTGTCTGTCTGTATATGTGTGTATATACATATATATGTATATACACACATACATACATACATACATACATCTATACATATATATGCATAGATGTGTGTAGGGGAAAAAGCGAGACTAGGTTAACATGCCCTAATCCTACCTTTTGACACACATTACGGAATACGAAAGAGCCTAGAGGTATCACACAATGGGCTACTTCTTTTTGTGAAAGAGAGAGCCCCGGGCTACCTATTAGGATTTCTATTCCTTTGTTGAAATTGAAAGATAAAATGATACAAGTTCAAGTCCTAATCCCAAAATGCATGTATGAACTAATAACAAGATTGCGAAATTGAGATTAAACAATAAACAGCTGTAAATACAAGGACGAAATAAGAATGCAGATGCGTACCCAGAGTCAAAATCTGAGTGAAAATGTTCAGGACGGGGGCGCGGGCGCCACTGTCCTGATACTATGCTGGAAACTGCACCTGAAACTGCTGTCTTGCACTCTAGAAACTGTCAAAAATGTTGTCTGTCAGGAGGACTAGGGCGCCCAGCACCTCTGTCCCAGGGACCAGGGCGCCTAGCGCCCCTGTCCTGGCAGGACTAGGGTGCCCAACGCCCCTGTCCAGGTCTTTTGCTTTGCAATTCGGTGTGGAGTGTTGTCTCGACCTACTTTTCCCAGATCTGTAACCTGTGGCGTCGTCCGAGTCCCGAAACCTACACTTATATCTGAAAAGGGTGTGGGCGGCTATATAGGGTTTTGCCTTAGTCAAACCCCCGCTTCAGTGATTTCCACCTCCACGAATAGCCAAGTTGTATTGTAAAATGTATTGTGTGTGCAGACCTTGTGTGTGTGCAAGATCCTAAAATGCAAGCAAGCAAACTAGAGCAACCTAGAAAGTAAACCCTAATTGCTTGTAAATGATAATGTAAATGCTCTAAATCAAGATGCAAAGTGATCTAAAGCATGAATAAAGAATATATTGAAGCTTATGCAAAGACATGAAAACAACATGAAATCATACCCAACCCCCAAGGGAGGGGTACAAGCCAATCCTCAGTCGGTAATCTCCTATTGTTCTTCAATGTCTTCCAAGCCCTAAATGGATGAATGAAATTGATAAATGCTTGATAGAGGGATGTTGAATGTTGTTGAAGTCTTCAAAGATCTGCTCTTTCGCTGCATATGAGGTTCCTAAAAACAAAAATCGGATCCTTTCAAATGAAGAAAGAGAGCTCTTATGTATGAAACCCTAGGTCGTAATTTCATCTTTTGGCCGACCTAGAGATTGAATCTCCCGCCAATTTCTTGGGGTTAAGCTTTATTTTATGATTAGATTGTGCTCCTAAAATTTCGGGAAAAATGTCTGGGACCATGTGCACTCCGGGCGCCACGGTCCCGACAACTTTTCACCAAATTTTCAGGGCCGTCGGATATGATAATTTTAGAGAGAATCCTAAAGTTACAGGTGATTTCGAGATGTTTTGACCCCCGAAACCAAGCCCCCAAGTTCAAAATACAACTTAATTAGGGTTTTTGATTGAATGATGTATTGGAGGAATAAAATGAAAAGGGCACACTTTAACGAAAGGGCCCAACTTTATGATGTAGAGGATGATGAAATAGGACCTTAGACCTAATTAATTTGATTAATTAAGTGCTAAAGGAGAAATGCAATGCAAAATGTAAAATGCACCAAGGCGGGTGCTAAACTAGGTGTGAAATTGTACCACCCTAGCAAGTGCGTACAATTTATGACGCTACATTTAGCCCCCACTTTAGCGATCATATGAGTACTACGTGCATATGCAAGCTAAAGTACAGAAAAGTAAACATTATTTGAAAAAGGATATATCCATAAGTTGTTGGACGAAGCCCCCAGCGGTATCTGCAGTACACAATTAGGAACCGCACCCTACAAAACACACGTTAGATCACAAAATCACCTAATGCTTACTAAGGAAAGTGATGAAATTTGCGAGTAGCTATATGCCCCCCCCTGTTTCGACTTGCTTATTAGGGAGGTGAAACAGGGTAGCATGTTTACTTACGACAAATTGTGTAAGAGAGTATTGATGAGGGATGTTCACTGAATAGGCTTCATCAGAGCACTTTTTGGAACATCCTGAGAGTAGGGGAATGAAAATATGATTCCTACGCAACAAACAGCTCAAAAATTGCATCTCTCAAACTCAAGTTATGATGAAATGAGTGATAGAGGAAAATTAGGGTTTTGAAAGTAGAGGTAAAGGAATGAAAGTATATACCTTGAAAGTGACATTTGCATTTGTCACTTTGTTGATTTCTGAATACTGTTCATTGCAGCGGATCCCACATAGCCATCATCATGCCTTCACGATGACCGGAGCGTCCCACGAGGATTGAGATCCTGCGCCAGGCCGTGATCGACGATGAGCCACTGGACGAGGTGAGTTGACTGAACGTTGACTTTTGATTTTCTGCATTTGACTTTCTGTGATCGTTTACGGGCCCTGGAATTTGACCCTGGGTCCCACCCAGGGCGCCATGGTCCCTGTGGGGCGTCATGGTCCCTTCAGGGTGCCATGGTTCCTGTGGGGCGCCATGGTCCCTGATAGGGCGCCATGGTCCCTTCAGGGCACCATGGTCCCTGACAGGGTGCCATGGTCCCAATCAGGACTTGGCAAGAGATATCAGGGTTAGCATATGATGTTCGACAGTTTGCATGAATGATTTTGATGATTGAGTACTGATTATAGTTATGTTTTTGTGTTACAGGGTCTCCCATACATGAGAGAGCATACGGCGGGACAGATTCTTCGTAGTTTGCGAGATCAGATTCCCTGGCTGACTCAGGCAAAGAGAGACACATTGTCGATCGTGGGTTTATGGTATGCGATCCTCATGCCAGCCATTCGGTTCCATCCTGCAATGCTGATGGCACTGATGGAGCGATGGGATCCTGACACATGCACATTCCATCTTCCAGTAGGGGAGCTGACGGTTACACTTGAGGATATGTACCGCATACTTCATCTTCCTATCAGAGGAGCTACTGTGACATACGCGACCGATCGGTCTGCGGAGGACCATCAGAGGGAGCAGGTATATTGCATAGGGAGAGTCATGCCGAGCGAGATGAGAGGTCGCATCATGGTCAACTGGCTCTTACATCCTATAGGAGAGGTGCCCCTTGTGAGACATCTTATGATCGTCATCATAGCACTAGCCGTCTGCCCTAATGGGCGAGGTACGCACATGCATGGGGGTCTCACATGGTGCATCAGAGCTATGGAGAGACACAGGAGAGTATATGCTTAGGGTCGAAGTATGCTTGCACATCTCTATCACGACCTTGAGGAGTATGTGTTTGGACAGGGTTGCAGCTTGATGACATGCACACTTCTGCAGGTGTGGATATTTGAGCACTTCACATGCACCAGGCCTGTCGGCTTTCCGATGAGTATGACTAGCGAGCGACCTAGGGTGTTTGCTTATCCACTTACCAACGAGTGGAGATTTGGAGATTTGCTATATTGGAGAGTGATATTTGATAGATTGACAGCCGAGGTGACCATATGGAGACCCTATCTGCGGATGCACAGATGGGATGGGATGGAGAGACAGTTAGCATGCCTACAGAGGAACCGCCTACTGTGGGGATGGTATTCACATATCATAGTCCCATTCTACTTCGACCGAGTATGGAGGCAGTTTGGGCTAGAGCAGTGCGTTCCAGCCGATGTACCCATCTATACTCGACACTCACGAGTCCTTCCCAGACCTAGAGCAGTAGCGAGATCGACGATAGATGACATCGAGACTACAGATATAGAGGGATCTGATCAGGATGTGGTTACTGATTACTCTGCAGAGCCTGGAGCACAGCATAGGTATGTCTCATGGTTTATGAGATCATACCCAGGGCCTATCTTTCCACCAGATCACCCGACAGGCCATCCAGGCCCATGGAGACATGGAGATCGAGATGAGGACCACGGATCTAGGTCATAGGAGCTAGAGGAGGGAGAGGGTCATGAGGAGGCAGGAGATCCTGATCCACCCACAGGAGATCACCCTAGTGCCGAGGAGGAGGAGGAGAGAGAGGAGGATGACACAGATAGGGATGAGGAGAATGAGGATGCAGGTGAGGATGCGGACGAGGATGAGGATGAGGATGAGGATGACGAGGAGGAGGAGGATAGAGATGATGAGGAGGGGTCAGATGCAGCTCCCCACCATTCAGGAGATGATACCATAGCCCTGGATCCTCCTCTTATTCCCCAAAAGGGAGAACACGAGGCGATACGGAGACCTATTTCTAGTACGGGCCAGCCTACACCCATCGTGCATAGATTATTTGAGCGTGGGGAGCCTAGTAGTTCCTAGTCACAGATGCTACCATATCATGATCCCTATTGGCGTGAGGGAGATCCAGGCATAGTAGGTTTATATTGATTGATTAATGTTTTGATGATATAGAATGGTACTAATACAAAAATCTGTTCAACTGCTACAGCTAATGTGCAGGAGTGGCGTTCCCTGATTCAGCAAGCAGTGACAGACATTTCCATGATGGCACAGATCCCCAGTTCCTCACAGATTTCTTATAGGCCTCAGGGGAACGCGGGTCGGCATGAGGACTTGTTTTCCCCATTCTGAGTACAGGTGGACATATGGAGGGAGAGAGAGAGAGTTCTATCAGAGAACCTTCAGCGGGCACAACGAGATCTAGCAGCAGCTCAGGCCGAGGCTACCTCCTATCGCGCGATCCTTATGGATAGGGATCGTAGGAGTTCCTCTCGGAGTCACTCGCGGTCTATATCGCGCTACACACCTATGGGTCCACCTGCACGGCCAGATCAGGAGGGAGCATCTAGTCGTCACTCTCCAGCCACCAGCCCTAGGGATAGGAGATGATTGTAGGATAGGTCACATTTTGGATGTACAGTGACCTATATTTGTATACGATCCACATATATATATATATACATGCTTCTCTTTTGTCTCAAATGTGTTATCTTTAATGCTTAAAACAATGTATATTTTGCTTTGATTAAATCTAATACATTTGGTAGGTGTACATGTATGTTCAGGATTTAATTTCCATGTGATTGATTTCTCAATGCTCCATGATTAAATTGATACATGTGTGACTTAATTAAAATATTTAATCAAGTACTACATTGATGATAGGGAAGAAATATGCATTAAGTCTAAGAATCATATAACTAATGTGATTTAATTTTGAACTTAAACACAACATGATACGATTCTACTTAATGCATAAGACATTGCAAAATATGCTAGCATAATGGAAATGTAAATCTTTTACAATTTACATAAATGAATTCAAGACAAACTATAAAGTAAAGAAACACGCTTGTCAAGAACGAAGCAATATAGATTAAACACCATAACATTTAATTCTATTTTTCTCTAATTAGGAGATACTAACATATTACCCAATGTTGAAGAACTGAAAAGAAGATAAATAAGGAATGAAGAATTAAGCATAAT
The DNA here is from genome assembly GCF_030272615.1 of Cryptomeria japonica. Lineage (NCBI taxonomy): Eukaryota > Viridiplantae > Streptophyta > Pinopsida > Cupressales > Cupressaceae > Cryptomeria > Cryptomeria japonica. The sequence continues at coordinate 651,541,786 of NC_081407.1, read as the reverse complement.
ATCTATGCAAGTGCATAGCATTTATAGGTTCTTTAAGAGGCGTACCGTCTACATCCGCTATTTTGTAAGCACCTGATCCATAATATTCAATAACGATATATGGTCCAAGCCAATTAGGACTAAATTTTCCCTTTTCTGCAGGTAAGGCATTCACATTGCGCTGATTCTCATAGAGGACTAAGTCACCTACTGAGAAGGAACGTTGAATAACCTTATCATTATAGCTTCGTTGTAGAGTTTTGTGATACGCTTGAATATGATCAAGAGCGTTTATACGTTGTTCATCAAGCATCTCAAGCTGTTGAAGTCGTTGTTCTCTATAAGAGTCATCATCTACTATACCTTTGAGAGAAACCCTAAGTGATGGAATCTCTAACTCTAAAGGCATAATAGCATCAGCACCATAAACAAGATTATAAGGAGTAGTTCCTGTAGCAATTCGTACACTCGTTCGGTAGGCCCAAAGAGCATAGATTAGCTGATTACTCCAATCCTTACCATGCTTATTCACGGTTTTGCGAAGAATTTGTTCAATTATCTTATTGGATGATTTGGCTTGACCATTTGATTGAGGATAGTATGGTGTAGAAAATTGATGTTTGATATGATACTTCTCGAGGAATTTCTTCACATCCTTGTTCATAAATGTTGTCCCATTATCTGAGATTATAGTGGAAGGTATCCCGAATCGAGAAATGATGTTTTCTAGAAGAAATTGACAAATCACTTCAGCAGTAGTAGAGCGAAGGGGAATAGCTTCTACCCACTTCGTAAAGTAATCTGTTGTAGTTATAATGAAGGTGTGTCCTTGAGATGAAGGAGGAGATATTTTACCAATGAGATCCAAACCCCATGCGAAGAAAGGCCAAGAAGCTACTTGAGAACGAAGTTCTTGGGCAGGAGCATGAATCAGATTATTGTGTTGTTGACATTGATGACATTTCTTAACAAATGAAAAAGAATCCTTCTGCATAGTTTGCCAATAGTATCCCATACGAAGCAATCTTTGAACCAAGGATTTGCCTCCGAAATGCCCCCCACAGGCACCTGAATGTGCCTCTTCAAGAGCAACGGGGATTTCCGATTTGTTAAGACAGCGAAGGAGAAGACCGTCATAACCCCTTCGGTAAAGGACATTAGAAAGAATGATATATCTAGCAGACAGCTTGCGGATCTAGCCCTAGTGTTCCTATTGGCAGAATCAGGAAAGGTACCATCGGTCAAATATTTTACGATATGTGAATACCATTCATCTGAGTCTATAAAGTCACAACATGTTACCAAGCTAGAATCATCTACGATAGCTAGAGAAATAAGGTTGTGAATAATAAATGTAAGATCAACCACAGGGTCCTCTAAAGATACAAGAGAAGCCACACATGCCATTGCATCCGCATGTCAATTATCTTTTCGAGGAACAGGTTCCATGGTATAAGAATTGAATTTTTGTAATAAAGAGATAGCAAGATCTTTATATTGTGATAATTTGTCTTGTTTTGCTTGATACAGTCCTGTTACTTGTCTTATAATCAATTTAGAATCTCCATAAATATGTATGTTCTTTATATTCAGAGCTAAGGCTGCTTTTATTCCCACTATAAGAGCCTCATACTCAGCAATGTTATTGGTACACAGGAAATTTAGACGATAGGATAAGGGAATAGATTTCCTTGTAGGAGAAATCAGAACAACACCTGGCCCCGATCCCGTACGACACTTAGAACCATCAAAGTATAATTCCCAAGTTTCATCTTTTTCTATAGAAAAAATGAAGTCATCAGGGAAAGACTTAGAATTAGGGAAGGAGAAAGGTGAAGGGGCCTCAACTAAGTGGTTGGTCAATGCTTTCCCTTTAATTGCTTTTTGTGAAACAAATTTAAGGTCAAATTCAGTTAACATCATAACCCACTTAGCTAGGCATCCTGATAAATCAGTTTTAGAGAAAAGATGCTTCAAAGGATCAAACTTTACCATGACGTGGACTTCTAAATTTAAAAGATAATGTCTCAATTTTTGAGTCGCAAACACCAAGGCCAAGCATTGTCTTTCTATCGCAGAATGTCGGGTCTCATAATCAAGTAAGGTATGACTTATGTAATAAATCAGACATTCCTTACCATCTTTATCATGTTGTGCCAACAATGCTGCGAGAGCATGAGAAGAAGCAGTTATATACAAAAGGAAGGGTTTAGAAGGTTCGGCAGGTTGAAGAATAGGAGAACTAGCCAAATACACTTTTAAATCTTCAAATGCTTGCTGACAATCTTCATTCCATTGAAAAGTGATATTCTTTTTGAGAAGTTGAGTAAAAGGAAAGGTACGATCCACAAGTTGAGATACAAACCTACGAATAGCTTGAAACTTTCCTTGTAAGCTTTTAAGTTGAGACACATTTCTAGGAGGTGGCATGTTGACAATAGCATCTATTTTCTTAGTGTCCACCTCAATCCCACGATGCGAAACTATGAACCCTAATAGTTTTCCACTATCCACACCAAAAACACATTTTCGAGGATTCAAGCGCATGTGATATTTACGAACTCTTTCAAAGATTTGATGAAGGATTTTAATATGATCTATGCGAAGAATGGATTTGGCTAAAATATCATCAACATAATCCTCTAAAATCTTATGCATATAATCATGAAAGATAAGGGTCATCACTCGTTGATAAGTTGCACCAGCATTTTTAAGTCCAAAAGGCATCATTATCCAACAAAATGTACCCCAAGGAGTGGTGAAAGCGGTTTTGAATTGATCTTGAGGGTTAATGAAAATTTGATTGTATCCTGAAAAACCATCCATGAAGGATAACAAGGCATGTCCTGCCGTAGAGTCAACTATCATGTCAATGTTTGGAAGAGGGAAATCATCTTTTAAAGAAGCCCTATTTAAATCTCGAAAATTGGTACACATTCTTATTTTATTATCTGGTTTAGCCACAGCGACAATATTTGAAATCCATGGGGAATAATCAATAGGGTGGATAAATCCAGCCTCCAATAATTTTTCAATCTCGTCCTTAACAAGCAGAGCCACCTTAGGATTCATTTTTTGAATCTTTTGTTTCACGGGCTTAGCATCGGGAACTAAGACAATATTATGAGTGACAATCTTAGGATCTATACCAGGCATGTTAGAGTATGTCCAAGCAAAGATCTCAAGGAATTCGTGCAATAAATCTTCATATTGTTTTTGTTCCTCTTCATCCAAACATTTTCCAATTTTAATGACTTTTTCTTTATTGCAAGGATCCATCTTAACATCAGTGGTGTCACTTATAAGAAGATTACTTTGTTGAGGAGTATCCTTTAACTAAGGGAATTCTTTCACAATCTCATCATTATCGATCTCTTTTCCAAAATAGGCTTCAGTGTTCAAACAATAAGGAAGTCCCCTATTGTGATGATAACGAGGAAGAGTGTCATAGGCTCCCAAGAATTCAGCTAAAGCATCATCGGTAGGGAAGACATCCAAAGCATAGGCACACAAAGGATCCCCATCAATATACTCGGGGTGTTGCATTGATAGAGATGTAGAAATAGCATTAACACTAATGCATGGTCTTTTAGAAGCTTTAGTGCGTTTGCAGGGATTATAGCCAAGTCCAAAGGCATAATTGTGAAAATTATTCTCTAGAGGAACCCTTATCCCTTGTTCATGAGCGCCCCAACCATTTCCATGATACCCATGCTTAGCAAAAATGCGAAAACCACGACCATAACGATTAGCCATTTCAGAAAGAGAAGGTGGTTTTTCATAAGACAAAGAATCAAACTCTTCAGAATTAGAGGTGTGAGGAGAAGAAGTTTGAGAAGCGGCCACAAAATTATTACTCATAGGTTCAGGTAAGATTGACTTTTTTAAGCTTCTTCCTTCTTTTCAACTTTAAGCTCTCTAGAAGGAACCTTATATTCACCTACAAAGGTGGGATTGAAATCAAGAGATCCCCAATCGTCTTCTGCGAGAACCTTCTCAGGATCAAAATCCTTCTTATGTGTAGATTCAAGTCGAGAAGAATCTTCTTCAGGAGCTCCAAACTCTTCCAAAGAATTTTGATCATCAGAGAGCGAGGATTCATCGATAGGTATCTTGTTTAAAGAATCATCACTAGACGAGGATGGCTTAGAAGAACCCCCTTTGGAAGTAGATGTTTGTAGACAAGCTTGGAAATTAGTATCACCTATCAAGGTATATGTCTTATTGTTATAAATAAATTTAACTTGTCTATGCAATGTAGAGGGGACAGCTTGCATACTGTGAATCCAAGGTCTCCCTAATAACAAGTTGTATGTTAAATTTCCTGACATAACATGGATAGGAGTAGGCAAAGTAACAGGTCCCACTGTGAGAGGTAAGGTAATAATACCTAATGAAGTCTTAGCCACATTGTCAAAGCCTCGAATGGGATGAGAGTCGGGCTCAATGAGGGATGTATCCACATTCATTTTATGCAATAGATTAATGCTACACACATTAAGGCCAGAGCCATTATCTACTAGTGTTCGTCGTATAGCAGTGTCTTTCATGATAACCACAATCATCAAGGGATCATATTGATGTTGAATTTCACTAGTAGGCAACTCATCTTGGGTAAAAACAATTTGAGCCTTAGGATTCATCACAGAGTTAACCAAAGATGCTATATTACTAGATGTATTCGGTGGAGGAACATTCAAATCTTTCAAGGCATCTTGTAACATTCCATGATGAGCAGAAGAAGTTTGAATCAAATCCCAGAGGGATATCTTAGCAGGGGTAGCTTTAAGTTGTTCTATGAGATCATATTCCTTACCCATAACTTGCGAAATACGGGGAGCTTGTGGAAGAATTGGTTGAGGATTAGGAAGAGAAACTAGAATAATAGGAGGAGGATTAGGCTGCCTATTATTTCTGGTGTGATAAGTATGGGCAACCGCATGATAACTCTCTCTAGTTAATTGCTTGGCATAACTATAAGGACTTATAGGTTTTCTTCCTTGCACAGTGATGATTGGTTTATTCGGAGTAAGAAAGGAATCATGATCATACCCTCCTTGGACAGTAAGGAGAGGTGATTTAGGAACTTGAAAGGTGGGAGAAGGATAAGCACCTTGGACTTCAAAGAGAGGCTTATTATGCTCATTCAAGTTTATCATGTTAACCAATTTAGAAGTCTTGTTCTTATTTAAAGATTTCGATAAAGCCACAAAGTCATCAAGAGCATCATCCAACAAAGCATGATCATATCGATTAAAAGGTTTATCTTTTGATTCAAAAGGAGAAATCTCCTCATAGAGGGGATTATTGAAAACAACCATGTTACTAGATTTAGTGGAAGAGTTGATAGGAATGTACCCTTGAGAGGAACCATTCGACTTATCTTTCTCATCACACCTAAATGGCATAGTAACAAGGTTTATGAGTTTTTGGTAAAATGAAGGTTTGGCATCTTTAGGGTTCAAAAACTCATCTAAAGCTTCATCTAATTCATCTTGGCTATACTCATAATAATCATCATAAGCATGAACATTTTGCAAATAAAAATCTGACATTTTGAAATAAAGATTGCATAAGATTTAAACACACAATGCAAAGAAACACACTCTTCTTTTTTCTTTTCTTTTTAATGAAAATGAAATGAAAACACACTAAATCTAGATCTAGATATAACAAATGCAATGCAAGAGGAAGCAATGATAGATTCACGTCCGGTTCACCAAAATGTGTAGGGGAAAAAGCGAGACTAGGTTAACATGCCCTAATCCTACCTTTTGACACACATTACGGAATACGAAAGAGCCTAGAGGTATCACACAATTGGCTACTTCTTTTTGTGAAAGAGAGAGCCACGGACTACCTATTAGGATTTCTATTCCTTTGTTGAAATTGAAAGATAAAATGATACAAGTTCAAGTCCTAATCCCAAAATGCATGTATGAACTAATAACAAGATTGCGGAATTGAGATTAAACAATAAGCAACTGTAAATACAAGGACGAAATAAGAATGCAGATGCATACCCAGAGTCAAAATCTGAGTGAAAATGTTCGGGACGG